>NW_025946449.1:0-1651 GCF_000764305.2 Hyalella azteca
GGAAAACCCACTCGTCTATTCACGTGTTCATGATCTTAATCTTGCGTCGCGTAGCCCTGCACCTCGCCATGTGAACCTTTCAGTTCGACGAGGCGGTTCACGAAGATTAGGGACGTGAACCGTACGAGCTCGTCACGTGTTCATGATCTTAATCTTGCGTCGCGTAGCCCTGCACCTCGCCATGTGAACCTTTCAGTTCGACGGGGTGGTTCACGAAGATCAGGGACGTGAACCGTACGAGTTCGTCGCGTGTTCATGATCTTAATCTTGCGTCGCGTTGCCCTGCACCTCGCCATGTGAACCTTTCAGTTCGACGAGGCGGTTTACGAAGATCAGGGACGTGGACCGTACGAGTTCGTGCTCTCGTTGCGGCAAGCGGACGTGAGATCATCGCTATGGCGTGAAAATCAGACCTTTGTAGGTAAAGTTCAGACAATAACGAGCGATATTATTCCTGCTGCCGCTAAGATCCAGTATATTCCTACCGCAGTTTTAGTTTTGATCTTGATTGCCTACTTCTTGATTTTGATAGTCGCTAGTAACGCTAGATAGTCGCAAGTAACGTTGGTTGAATTAGACTTTCATTTCGGAAAACTCTCCGCAAACACCAACCTTGGCATTTCCAGTCCAAGTCATTCCAGCCTTATTCGACTTATTTTTAGTTCCAAACCGGAAAAAATCAGTGAATGGTACACATTTTCCATCAATTGAAGCAGCAAGAAAAGATGCCAAAACGTAGTCGAAATCGCATGACTGTAAATTTTACACAGATGGACTTAATGGCTTGTACAGGGTGAACCAGAATTAACTGACCCATTTAATTTGTTAATAAATAAAAAACTAAGAACGTTATGAAGTTGAAACTAGTTTTATTTAAAAGAAGAACATTTTTATGGTAATATTGTATCCTAGTTTTTAGGATACAATAACTAACTAGGATACAATATTACATACAATATTTTAACTAATACATATTATTAATACGTAATACATATTTTAATTGATAAAATATTAAAATATTGTAATAGGATACAATATTTTAACTAGGATACAATATTACCATAAAAACATTCTTCTTTTAAATAAAACAAGTTTCAACTTCATAACGTTCTTAGTTTTTTATTTATTAACAAATTAAAAGGGTCAGTTAATTCTGGTTCACCCTGTATATAATAGCTGGTATTAACAATTACAGAAATTTTTTAACAAAATAGACCATATGTATGAAAATAAACATTTTGTCTTTGATTCTTTTCTCAAATTGTTGTTTTTTCACGAACTTTATGAAGCCTCCTCGTATGCAGCGGTAGAAAATAAATTCAAACTTGTCCATCAAAGCATTGACAAATTCTAGTGACACTAATTGTGAAGATATTTTTGCAATTTTTATTTAAATTTTGCATACCGATAAACGCTCAAAGCCGCTTCAAAGAGCAGTATTACTGTCTCAGTATGAATGACAATTGCCAATAACTCAATAAAAGCAATGCTAGTGAATCCATGAGGCTCCACTTCGAAAAGTGAGTTTGACCTGGACACAGAGCTCTGTGACCTGGACACAGAGCTGCAGCCCTAAAAGCAAAATTAAAGCCCTATAAGACCGAAAATTAAGTAAAAGCCTTTGACCAGCATTGACAGAGCAGTCTAAGGC
>NW_025946449.1:1940-2235 GCF_000764305.2 Hyalella azteca
TTATTGTTATTATCATTATTATAATTTTTTTATTATTATTATTACTAGTGTAATACTTATTCGATGTATTATTCAGACCAAATGAATGATTTAAATTTGAATAGTTCTTCTAAAGTGCCCGAACTCAAAACATGGCGCAAATCTAGATGTATTATGTTTTATTAAGACATAACATCAGACCCGTACCATTTTTGTCCTCAACCATTTATTTTGATCTACCTAATGCAGGGCTATCGTTTGTGGAACTTTATCATTACTGGAGCTTCGGAGCTCAGTGTTACTTTATAGAATAGAA
>NW_025946450.1:0-395 GCF_000764305.2 Hyalella azteca
TGATGACGAGGTGTCAGGAGCACGTGGTGATGAGGTGTCAGGGGCACGTGGTGATGACGTTGTTGTGTGCGTTGTTGGTGCTGACGTTAAGTTACTGCGAAACAGCTTGTTAATTTTGTTTTGAACACACGACTTGTATAGAGGCCGGACGCCAGCCTGTCTTTGAGTGTATGTTTGCTTATGTTATGTAGCAGCTTATGTTTTTTCTGCTATAGGTAATTGGATTTCGCCATCATAAGGGCCATAAATTCTGTGTTTCTTCATGTAGTACTGGCTGTTTTTCGTTTTGCATGTATGCTAACTTCTTTCTTCTCTTCGTTCACAGGAAATAGGACCACAAATTGCTCTGTTAAATCTCGCTTAGTGGCAGGTGACAATTTGCATACAATAACAAC
>NW_025946451.1:0-139956 GCF_000764305.2 Hyalella azteca
AAATTCATCTTTGAAATCAATTCAACAATCGAATAAATTTAACTTTGAAATTATTTTAACGTTGAAAATAATTTAACGTTGAAATTATTACAAATTTGAAATTAATTAAACGTTGAAATTAATTCTGCGTTGCAATCAGTTGGACTTTTAAATTAATTGAACTTTGAAATTAACGCAACGTTGAGATTAATTCAACGTCGAAATAAATTCAACGTCGAAATAAATTCAACGTTCAAATTAATTCGAAGTTGAATTTATTTCAGTGTTGAAATTAGTTCAACGTCGAATTTATTTCAATGTTGGATTACGTTCAACGTTGAATTGATTTCAACGTTGTAATAACTTCGACGTTGAATTAGTCTCGACGCTGAAATTAATTCAACTCGAGACTTGAATTATTTTAACGTCGAGACTAATTCAACGACGAAATTACTACAACGTAGGAATCAATTCAACGTTGAAATCATTTCAACGTTGAAATAAATTCAACGTTGAAATTTTTTGAACGCTGAAATTTATTCAACGATGGAATTGATTCACCTTGAAATTAATTGAACGTTGAAGTTAATTCAATGTTGATATTAATTCCATTGAAATTATTTCAACGTCGAAATTATTGCAACGTAATAATCAATTCAACGTTGAAACTAATTCAACGTCAAAATAAATTCAACGTTGAAACATATTAAACTTTTAAATGAAATCAATTTTGAAATTATTTCAACGTAGTAATATATTCAACTTTGAAATAAATTCAACATTAAAATTGTTTCAACGTTGAAATTATTCTAACCTTCATTACGATTGAATAAGTTGCTTGCAAGTTTGTGAGGGGCAGATTTGTAAGAAGAATAAAAACACAAGTATTTAGATTATCTATAGTGAAATTTTCATCAACCTAGCCGTAAAAAACGAAGAATATCTTGATATCGAACTCACCGTAGCCATGATGCAGAGGGCAAAGACGCGGACGTGAAGCTTCTTCATGGCGGCAGATTCTAATTCTGGGTTTATTGCAACGGGTAATAACTATTTAACGATAATTGTTGCTGAAAAAATGGTTAATTATGATGCATTTGGTATTAATTTATCTATATTATAAATGAATGATACATATAATATACATACAATATATTACATAAATAAATAAATAATAGATTTCGCGAGCTTCAGTCGATGCGTTCCTGGAGCATTCACATGATGAACACTTCACTACTAGTTTGTTCCCAATTTAAGAAACAAATTTTTTACCTTAAAAAAACAAGTTCATTGAGCATTCAGACGCAACTAATTAGTTTAATCCATACTCTCTTCTTCCGAGTTTACAAGCTTAGAAGCAGTAATAAAAAAAATTAGAATGATCTCTCAAGGAAAAAACCTGTTGGAGGTAATTCTGAACTTCTATCATGTCATAGCTCCAGCGCATTGCTCAGCCGCACTTAACGGTCCTCAGAATTTGCTCTCAAAATCAGCTTCCAGAAATTGTTTTCTTGTTTAAAGATGGTGGCAAGTCTTGCACGAAAAACAACTAAATACTCTTGGACTGTTATCTAAACTTTTTTATTTACTGATATTTTTTATTTATTATAATCTTTGGTATTTCCTTTTGCATAATTAAATTTTATTAATTTTTTACGCACTATTTGGACAGACATTTTAATTACATTACGCTTATTATTTGTCTTCGAACGTAATAATCTACTAATGTCTGCCTTGTTCTTTCATTTTACGCAATGCATTATTTCCACACATTGAAATGCATAAGAGTTTAGTAAATTAAAGTAATTTACATTCATTTTCACCATCAAATTGTAATTGAATGATTAAGTCTGAAGGAATCAGAGAATACGCTAGCGAATTATTTGGAATATTATTATGAAATTTTGCTTGATTTTTGTAAGAAAAAGAGAGTCAGTCACGTTCATTCGGTAGACTGATATGATGTACGAAAACCGTATGTAAAACTTATAATCTCCGTGTGCAATGGCAGAATTGGAGTGTGATTCATAGTATATTTTAATTTTTTAAGCTCCTAAATTATTATCAAAACCAATTTGAAAGATTTGCTCGGGATACCTTGCGTTATTCAGTCGGATATGTTCATTCTTTAAATAACAGTGGCCAAGCAGTGCACATTTTTGAAAGTTGTTAATTAGTTCTACCAGTTTAAAATTATAGAATGATATATAGAGGTCTTTGGGCTCCCGAACTCGGCGTAAAGAACTTTTGACTTTGGCTATATACATATATAATTATTGTTCGTTGCAATTGTTGATTCATGTATGAATTGGCAACCAAATTGTATATTTTATTTGCATATACAGTTAACTCTTGTACTCATCAGAGAGTCCCTTGAGTTTGTTGAAGTCTTCGCCTACTAATGCATGCCAGCTGTACGGACAAATTTATTTATTTCTATGGCTCGCCTTGACTTGATAACGAATTGAATCAAATACTTTATCAAGACATAATGGTATTCATGCTCATGAATTATTAGCAATCATGAAACTTCATATTCACTTTAAGTTTTAGTTATTCGAAGTGAGTACAGCTTCAAACAAGAATTCGAGCTAAATACGTTTATTGAAATGTTAGTCGTCTTTTCACAGTAATCTATGTCTTCAACTTTCAAGGGGAATTAGATACTTGGGGAAATCATTCTATATATCGGGAAATCGATCGGTTTCATGGGGAATTGGATGTTTGAGGAAATCATTCGATATTTGGGGAAATCGATCGATTTCATGGGGAATTGGATGTTTGGGGAAATCATTCGATATATGGGGAAATCGACCGATTTCATGGGGAATTCGATATTTGGGGATATCATTCGATATTTGAGGAAATCGATCGATTTCATGGCGATTTCAATATTTGATAAATTTGACCGATTTCTTAGTTAATTCAAAATTTACTTTCAGCTTTTTGCTTCGATATATTTTTTTCTATTAGCATTTTTTTGCATCTATGTAGAAGTGACTCGCAACCGTCCATTTGAAGTAGGAATGTATACTACAGTTTTTTAAAATTGATGTATATATATATATCCTTCTTTCCCATAGGCAAGTCGATATATTTAGATTCCTTTACTAGTTTTACTGGTAAAGGTACTAGTACTAGTTTTACTAGTTTTACAATTTTGCTACTGAAGTTTAACAATTTATTCAATATAGATCCAGAGGTTTTGTTTGTAGACTATTCAATTCTATGTATCAGATTCTCCTAGTCTTTTGTGTTAAAATATGGGACTTCCGAAATTTCAATAAATTTAGCAGATTCAAACCAAGCGGGATTAACGATTTTCTCAAAAATTAATTTGAATTTATGAAACTTAACTTGCGAATTCAACTCATGTTAGATTGTTGAGAAACAACTTCATTCCGATAGATGGATCTTATATTAGAAGTGATGTGTTCTAAGCATTTATCAATGACAGCTTCCGTATTTGATCCCGCTCACATCCAATTTCATTTCTAAAATGTTTTTTTGAGTGTTTATTCATGCATTTAAAATATTCTGATAAATGGAGTACGACGTACAAAAAAATATACTAATACGGGGGGTAGCTCGAAGTGTTTATGCTTCTTCAGGATAGCTAACTTAATTTCAGTAGTCAAACAAGTAGGCCATTGATATCTTATACAGATACTGTCAAAATTTGGTACAAAAAGATAAATATATAAGGAGTATTCGAAGGGGTGTATAGTTAAGTTATAATCATTATTATATGATAGGAATGCCGATGGAAAGAGTTTCATTTTCTCTAAACTTGTAAATATGTGTATCAAAATATAAGCGAATATTTTTCTTCGGAGATATAGCGGCTTCAAATAAAAGAGCGCCGTCGCGTGATCAGAGAAGTAACAGTTAGTAACGCCCGATTCAAGATTTGCTTCATAAGAAAAATAATCCCAACGTGATCCAGCAGTGAATGAGAGTTATAATGGGATTTTAGCAGAGATTTATGATCGATTTAATTATGAGATGGATAAAAATTACTATAAATAATGTCATGAATAAAATTGTTGGTTTAGCATGAAATAAGAGGATTTACAGATTAATATTGAAATCCCAACAATGAATTGTTTAACTAATTTTCGATGTTTTTGAGAGAATCTCAACTGTGAATATTTCGTCGAAGGTTCGTATACTGTTAGAAGGTGGTAGATAAACGGAAACGGAAGATGTACGAAAAGCTCGAAAGATGATGAACACTTTGAAGAGAACGACCATACACTAGAGACATAATTAGTGCCTCGTGCGGTAATAAGTAGTCTTTGAGTGGTGTAAGAGACGTGCACACGGGAATAAATTTACGAACATTGACAATTCCTTCCTAAAATAATGGAAACACACTTCACTCAGCGATGACAATGCATTCTGATAGCCTTCCAAATTGCCTAAGTAGGTGCTTAAGTATTCAAAGTTCTCGATAATGGCATCTTCCCACGTTTACCTGAAAACGGGTTTGTCTCTGTCATGACCAGTAGCCTTGGCCATGATGGACGAGCATTTGAAATAAAACACTGGACGGAAAACAAGTTGTGAGCAATTCCTTATTTCACACCGTAAATTTGTACATAGATTATAGGTTGCTTTCATTTAGTACACTTTTCTGATTTGTGATTTCATTCGTGATAAAAGTAGGTATTCAAAGTCAGCGATTATGTAGCAGGCTCACAGGTCATCGAAAGTCGGTTCAAACATTAGCTGCATATGGAAACCAAATTCAATTTTTTTACGCGATTTCTGGTTAAAGTGGAATTAAATCATAAATCTCGTAAACACGTCCTCCACTATCATCATTCATAAACAGTTCTGCCAACTTTTCTGCACCCGAACTTTTATTTATTTCTTATATCTTGCTTAAAACCTGTTTCTCTATTCACTAGTTGGTGTGAATGTTGTTATATTCAGTTTTGATTTGTTTCCTTTGCCCTTTAAAATTCGTTTGCTTATTCTGTTGGTAGTTGGCTTAGTTTAAGTAATTTAATTCAAATTTAATGCTTAGATATATATATACTGTTTCAAACAGTCAACTATCTCCAAGTGTTCTTTGCTTTGATAGTGCGGTGTATTATTACTTTACCCACGAAGTTCACTACAATTTAACCTTAAGATTAAGTCTATTTCTAATTTTCAAAAGCAGTAAACCTCTTCCTATAATATCTATTTTTCTAGTCCAACTTCCCGCCCCTACAACTGATTTACACTAATTTCTGCAATAAATCTTGATACAAAAAGTGTTCAACCATACTGTGCAATAAAACCTAAGATTGATAGATTATTTTAAGAATTATCTCGGTTTTCTGGTAACTTATAGTTGAATATTATTCCAGCGCTAAATGTGTCTATTCTTAATATATGTAAATCCATTCAACATAATCCAGTTATCCCGATCCAGTGAGTGGTCTGCTTATCTTTAACATTTTTCCGTCATCCATTCGTCACCCTGTTTTCCAATTAATGAGTCCCCTGCTACGAGCCTTCGATAATTGAAATAATTTGCAATGGGTTCAACTTGTGGATCCAGCAGACGAAACGGATCATTACGAACATTTGAGAGGTACTTTAACCTTTATCTCAAGAAAAGTCAGAACAAACTTCAATGCCCTTCGAAACTTTCTTGGTTAAACTTGAAATAAAAGTTCCCAGAATTATGGTTTCTTTGCCTTTACTTCCTCGTTTGTGTGATTAAACAATAATACATTTGGCACAGTATACGATCACGAACAAACCTTGAATTACGGCATCACTTATGCTGGAGGACTATAGCTCTACGACTCAAACACTTTAACGCAGTAAACCTGTCCATATAGACATTTACAGAGTTTTCACACTTAATTTTACAAAATGACCATGTATATCTTCATTTTGTAGTTCCAGTTCTCTCCGGCTCTCATGCATAACATAAGGGAATAAATCTCAGAAGTAAACAAAACTTGAAATGCGGAAGGCACGGAACCAAATTGGGAAAATAACGATTTCCAGAACAAAATTTCCGACAATGTATATATATTCGTTCTATTCTTAACGAAATGCTTGTCGGAGACCACCACTGCCGTGTTTGGAACGAACCTTCATGATCTTTCCCCTCAAGAACGTAGCCTATAACACTTCTAAATTGTAACATTATCAGCCGCGCGCCACCAGAAAGATCACATCCGTTGAATTAGATAAATCAGCACACAGGAAAGTAGCCTGACGTAGTATGGCTCAGCATTGTCTGCCAATACACGAAAAAATTCTACACCACAGGTAATCGCAATTGTTCACATGTAAGCTTCACGTAATCTTTCCGTTAAGACCTTCAGTCAGTCGTCCGACCGAAGTTAACCTGGAGATTAATTTGTCATTCGTAGTTAAAACTTCCTGTAATAGAAATACTTTGGTGAGTTTAGTGCTGCAATTTATTAGTTTTGCATCATTGATTTTGATATGATATTTTTGGATTACTTGGATATAATTTTGCTTCTATTTGTTTTTCATATAGATCGCTAATATTTCTTATGCCATACTATAACTATGCTTTCAAGATTATTCAATTAAACTCCTTGAAACCCGAGTATCGAAATTTCCCTTATGCCACTAGGGCTTAAGGCCCTGATTGAGAACCGAGAGGCTTCTAACAGGCTCGGCTCTTCCCTATGCGTTTCTTCACAAATTAGAATAGACATTACGCCACTCGTAAATGATATGGCAATATGGATTTTTCCATGCTTACCCAGCTATTTATTTATAAGCGTCGACCAGTAACCAAAAATATGTAAACTTTGTATTAAAAGAGTTTTAATGAGAGAAAATTTCAAGAAACTTTGAATATTATTGTTCATCAAGTCTTCGACTTTTATAATTTTTTCGAGATGTAAACGGGTTGTAATTTTTATTCTCCATTGAATGGTATACTCGGCATTCCTTGATCAGCCTCCTTGTTGTAAATATTATTTCTCAAAAAATAGTTATGATCGAGCCTGCTGATACGAGGAGGGAAAATCTTGCATACTAGCTGTTCAAATGGAGGCGTTGTGGAAGGTACGAGGGGAAAGAGATGTAGTAAATTACTCGACTGTCAGTTCACGACGGGCGGCATAGTGACGGCCAACTCAATGAGGGGCGAAGAATAATACGTGGCCAGTGGTCGGCCTAGTCCATTTAGTTATAGCCGACCGTTGGCCATTCTTCGGCCACCTGAAAGCGACCAGTTGCCGCAAGAAAGGGGCTGGCTAGGATATCATATTACAAAGAGTACAAGCTCGAGGGCAGCGACTGGCCGAGCTTCGGACAGATCAAGAATTTTACACGATGGTCGCGAAAACCTCGCTCTCAGACTTCGCTGCATTCTGACTACAAGCCTTAACACCACTCGGAAAGAGCACACCTCAGCCTTGCAGCGAATTTGATGCCCGCCACTAACCCGTCGCTATCTGTCCCGTGAGTCGAATCAACCTCCGGTTGAAGGGCCACTCGTCGAAGGACGATAAATTTTGGAACAGAACTATGCTCTCTGAAACCCAACTCCAGATGCTTTGAGCTAAAAGTGACCGTCTGGTGGTGCACGGCAGGATTATGCAGTTCCACTGGCGAGCTAGGCTGATTGATCGCAGTCTATTGTCCGCTGGATACTGTTCGAGCTGAAGTCAGGGTATGATGTGATGATTAGATGTAACGCTCAGTAGTGGACGATCATTACTTTGTGGGCTATACGCTTCAGAATATGGTGGCGTTAAGCTCTTGCTACGAGGCATGTTTTTCAAGTAAGTACCATTTTAGAATTAAAAAAAGACTTGCAAATATATCGCAATAATTTTATTTATACATGAAAGCCTTTACCTTAATCTATTTTTCTACATAGAAATTTCCTTGAATATTGAGGCACTTGTCATAATGTGGCACCAGTTAGTGAGTACTTTCCTGATAAAATTCTGGCGCCTGACTTGTTAACCACTGCAACAAAAATGTTTTGACTTCATTATCGTCTTGAAGACGCTGAAAGCCCAGATGTTTCTTCAAGTGCAGTATCAAATGGTCGTCGTTGGGCGCCAGATTAGGGCTGTATGCAGGATGATCTAGAGTTTCCTATTGAAATTATTTGATGCGACCTTTGGTCGGATTAGCCACATATGGACGGGAATTGTCATTCAGCAAAACTATACTCTTACTCAACTTGCCACGTCTTTTGTTCTGGATTGCACGACCCAGATATTTCAGTGTATCTGTATCACAATATGACGCTGCATTGATTGTCTGATTACAAGGCAGAAACTCCACTAGCAATACTCCTTTTCTGTCCCAAAAAACTGTGCACATGATTTTCCGGTCAGAAATTGTTTGCTTACCTTCACTTTTTTGGGTGGTGATGACTGTCGCCATTCCATGGATTGTTGTTTCGATTCTGGTGTGACGTAGGCCACCCATGTTTCGTCACCAGTAACAATTTGGTCTAAAAAAATTACCTTCACTTTTTTGGGTGGTGATGACTGTCGCCATTCCATGGATTGTTGTTTCGATTCTGGTGTGACGTAGGCCACCCATGTTTCGTCACCAATAACGATTTGGTCTAAAAAATCTTCACCTTCATTGTGGTACCGCTCAAGGAAAGTCAATGCACTGCCTAAAGGTTGGGTTTTGTGCACAACCGTCAACATTTTTGGAACCCAACGTGAACACAACTTCCGATAATTAAAGTTCTCGGTCACAATGCGATAAAAAACACTACGATAAAATTGAAGAAAGCAGTCGAACAATGTTAAAATTGTAAATGCTCTCACCCATTTCCTCACCATTCCATCACTCCTAATGTTTTGTCCGTAAACTTCAACAATCTCACGATGAATTTCGATCAGTTTTATGCCTTTAGCACTACGAAATTGTATAACAGCCCGTACTTCACAATCAGCGGGACTCACGATTGTTGGAGGCATCTTAAACACTCAGTAAACAACGTATACAATGAAAACTCAGAGGCGTCAGTGCGTAGACAAGAGATGTAGGTAACCAGCGCACATGCGCGGAACACGACCGTAGCGCTATGGCGGCGGAATCGCAAAACGGAACTTACTCAAAAAACATACCTCGTATTTGAAACAAGATAATGTCATGGGATGGTTACTGACGGCAGAATAAATGCGCGGCTGATTGGTGGCCTTACGGAAATATGCTAGGCGTTCTATTCAGGGCTGATTGGTGCATACAATTGGCGGTGCACGGCTTCACTCCCTTCCTAACACACATTGCAGTGCAGCGTGCTTTTCGTTAACGATTCGCTGTTCCTTCACGCGGACGTGTTCCTGGACGGCAATCAATTGTAAATGCATTCAGAACAGCATAATGCATTCAGAATTCAGGTGAATGCATTCAGAACAGCAGGGAATGTGCCATGTCTACGAAGAGGACCTGAGAGAAGGATTACAACACCACGAAACATCGAGAGAGTTAGAGCAGCAGTACTGCAATCTCCGAAACGCTCTGCTCGGAAGCAATAATTTGCTCTTGGCATTTGTCCATGTCTTGGCATTTGTCCATTTGTCTATGATAGAGGATTATTTTCAGCCAGCTCTTGAGGCGATGGAATTAGGGGATACATGGTTCCAACAGGATGGTGCCACTGCACACACAGCAAGGGTGACCATGAATTGTTTGTTAAGGCAAATGTTTCCTGGACGGCTTATCTCTGTGAGAGGTGATGTGACCTGGCCAGCACGCTCACTAGATTTAGCCCCCATGCAATTTTTTTCTTTGGGGTTACCTGACGTCTAAGGTGTATATCAACCGCCACAACACCATGGAACACCTAAGGAACAATATTGAAGCTGAAATTGGCAGAATACCAGCGGGCATGCTTGTTAGAGTTCATGAAAACTTCAGAAAACGTATGCAGCAGTGTGTGGAATGCGAAGGTCGACATTTGCCAGATACACTATTTAAAACCATGTAATTTATAAATTCCATTACCGTTCAGTATAATTCAAATAACAAATAAATTTTTCTAGTGATCATAATTTTTTATTTCATTCCAAATCAGCAAATTACCGCGCGCCACCCTGTATAAGACTATCTGAATCTATATCTATAAAACGTTCATTTTGATTTCATTTGATATTTACGAAAAATATCAAATTGTTTAATAATTACGAAAATGGGATGTACTAATATCAATTACGAAAATGGGATGTACTAACTTACAATCTCTATAAGCATTAGCACAATTTGTCTGAGATGCATAATCTTTCACAATTTTATGAACTACTGCATATAAATATCATTAGCATAATAAATTTGTAAGTTTTGTTCCGGATTCATTTCGTTACTCAGCTGGGTATTCGAATTTTTTAAGTAACAGTGATCAAATAGCTCATTATTTGCGAGTTGTGAATATCTCTACCAGTTTGAAATGCTAAAATGACATATCGAGCTCTTTACTTCGTGTCAGTCTTATCCAACAATTTTTGATAAGGCTAACAATTTTTGGTTCCAATTGTCGATTCATAGATGCGATTGGTAATCAGATTTCATCCTTTATTCGATTTTATAAGCTGTCATTTTCCAAAAGAATCTTTCGATAGAAATTTTCCCATCGACAAATTTATGATGATTAATTGGATTCTTATTACTAGTCTTACACAAAGCAATTAAATAGTGACCTCTTCATGATTATTTTAGAGCTTTGTTTGTTGTCAACAAAGGAAAGGAGTCGATGAGATGATCGATCGACCTAAAACATCAGAGCGTTAGTGAAAATTATATTAGTGGTGTAAAAGACGAGTCTATATGGGCACAGTCTGCATAAAGGGCTTGAGTGATTAACGACCATGTACGCCCAATTTACATTGCACTCCTGATATTTTTAACCACCACCGTTAGTAAAGTTTGGAAACAATTAGTTACTAAAAAAACCGGGACTTTACCTAGAGCGAGTGTTGGAAGATACTTCTAGAAGTCAGTCAAGTTGGAAAATACTTACCTAGAGATCAGGATTCAAGATGGGAGATATTTCTCTGAAGTATGTAGGTGATAGAAATTTTTGAAATTCTTCCCAGAGCCGAGATGCTTACTTCTTTTGATCAACAAAAAACTACCCTAACAAAGCTCGATGTTCCTGAAGACTACCTACATAACATGGAGTATTCATCATGTCAACTATTGTCCAGAAAATTGCTCAAACATCAAGTAATTACAATTTATTTCATTTTAGAATTACTTACTATGAAAATATTTTATGAATGATTTTTTAAACTCACAAAAAGTAATGGCGCAATTACATCATTAAAATAATATTTTTTATTTACTCAATATACTCGGATATATAAATTAAAATAAATTATGTGATATATTATAGATGAATAAATCATATATATGGATAATTTGTATTCGTGTTGCAAGGAGCTGAAATTTGATTGATGTGCTACATTCGATGATGCATTGGAGTTCACACATTAATACTAATATGTGTGATTAATATCAGACATTATTACTAACAATTTTCCATTTTGAAAAATTTCAGAGCTGCTTTGCATAATTTATTTCTATTTTATAACGAAGCTCCATTTCTCCAGAAGTCCAGAAGACTACTATAGAACTGAACAGAATATGATACAGAGAGAAATAAGCACCAGCGAGGCATCAGAAAAGGAACCTGACCAACTGGAAGCTCTTTGTGAGTATTTTTCTATTACTATATAGTGCAAGCCTCTTAAAAGTAATCATTTTCTCCCTAATAACCAGAGCTGGGCAGCGCGACTTTGAAATGTAGCGGCCGCTACCGTTGCCGCTACATGCTCTAAATTTAGCGGGCGCTACCACTACCGCTACTCCTATTAGCTTGTAGCGAGCGATACCGCTACCGCTTCAGTAAAATGTAGCGCCGCTACATTAGCCGAATAGCCAAAATTATTGGAAATCTCTAAATATTTATTGTTCTCCTATTAGGATTTACTCATAAACATTTAATGATAATAAAACATTTTCAAAACATATCAACGCAACTTTATTGCAATTAACCTAACCGAATTAGTACGGGTTAGATACAGTAAATAAAAGTTACTGTTATTTTTATGTTTTACCTTCCCTACATGGATGTCTACTTTAATCTACCAATCTCAAAAATTATCCACGTATACATATAAAAAATCAGTCTTTTATTTGCATATATATATATGTGGATTATTTTTGAGATTGGCAGATTAAAGTAGATATCCATGTAGGGAAGGTGAAATATAAAAATAACTGTGTTAAAATAAGCATGAATAAGCAAACTGAAACATGAAAAAATACCTGTAAGTGGTACCTGGTAAAAACTTAACAAGTGACAACTAACATGTTGACACTAGTAACAGGCTGAGGTTGACAACATTACACCGAAATCTTTCGTACAGTTTTATTCTGTAATTCATATTATGTATGTATCATGCTGGTTTTTAAATAATATTTAATACTATCAAGTAAAATCTAAAGGCTTATGAATGTAGAGGTAGCGCTGTAGCGGCAAAAACTCGTATCGCTACTTAAATATGTAGCGCCGCCACCGCTACATGTAGCACGCTACTGCCCTCCTCTGCTCATAACTTATGAAGAACTGGACCTGGCACTCTGAAATTTATACCAAACTTTGAGGCTTCTCTTGTCAATGTTCAAAAATTTTCAGGCTAGTATTGCACTGTGTTTTTAACTAGCAAGTAAAATTAAGCAAAATTTAGTAAACCCACATGTTGAAAAACATGTTAAATTAACCCCAATTTGAAATTAATCTTGAACATAAATTTTAGATAGGGCTAACAGAAAATAGTTAGAAACAAAATTGGTAAAGTTGCTACCTCTAGCAATCATAAGCAATGATGATGAAAACTGCTTAAACAGCGCCCAATAATATTGAAAAAATTGTAAAATTATCCAAATTTATTTAACCTGAAGGAGATATCTGGCAGTCACTTCTCCACCTTCTGATATCACTACTTCTGGAGGTCATAAGAAGATACCTGGTCAATGTTTGTAGAGAAAGTTACAGGACCTAGTAATTCATATAAAAATTTTTAATGTGTGGGTTTTTCCAACTTATTCTGACATGGGTGGTTTTTATAGAAGCTTTTTATAGAAGCTTCAACGAATGGCGGAATCATTCAGACTTACCCTACAATAATCAAAAATCATCCAAACTTTAATTTCTATGTTGATTGTTCTTCTCTGTAATAATTAACTATACAATTAACTGCCTTGCTACAAAAATAAATAATTAATACCCATGGCATGTACATTCTCTTGGAACTATGTAGATCACATCATTGACACGGATCAAGAATTGACGAAAGTATATTTCAACGAATGAAAAAAGAGCAATTCTCAAAGCTATAAACCTAATAATAATTAAAAATTATTTTTTTTGCTCGAAGCGAATGCCGTCAGAAAATGCTACTGCTAGAGGTAAAGAATCTAAACATAAGTCATTTATTGAAAAACAGTTCAATTCCGTCATAAAATTTTGAATAAAATGTTTAACGTAACCAATGTGGACCATAATTACGTTTTAACGGCACGTAATATGTGGTACCCGACATTTTCCTCATAAATGTTGATCCATACAATTTTGTAGGCTGGTAATTTTGTTTCGGTCCTGTAAACTCCACACGCAATATCACAGCGATTAGGAAGACAAAAGTTGATAAACTTGACCAACAGGGCGACAGTTGTGAAAATCTCAACGATTCATAGATGTCCTGAAAAGGACAACGGCTCATAGACGTGATGAAAAGAACAACGATTCATAGACGTTATGAAAAGGACAACGGTTAATAGACGTGATGAAAAGGACAACGATTCATAGACGTTATGAAAAGGACAACGGTTCATAGACGTTATTAAAAGGACAACGGTTCATTTAGACGGGCTTAAACACCTGCCTTCATCATGCACGTAAGCTACCAATGGGAGCAAGTAAGGCCGCGCTCGATTATTAACCTCAATTATGGCCAGTTTCAAAAAATTTTCTTGTGTACGAGCCAAAAGGCAAATCATCACCAATGGCAATAGAACATCAACCTCCAATCGTGAAGCTTTATTGCTTGAAAAACAATAGATTGATGCCCCATGCTATGATAAGAGGCAGTTAATAAACAATGTATGTAGTTAATTCTTTGCCTATATATTATCTGCCCTGCAGTGCATTGTCTGCCCATATTTTAACTGTCGTGTTGTTTATTATCTGCCTAATTTATATTATTTACTATTATCAATGTTCTAAAAACCCTACATTAAGGCGCTGCACCTCATTGGCTTTCAGACAGCCAATTGGATTGGCATTCAGACAGCCAAAACAAAGGCCTATCTTTTTCACAATTTTCAATTCATCGGCTGCAGGCTTCTCCTTGAAAAAGAAACAGTTTGTCATGTGATGATAATTTTTCTTGCAACAAGGACACATCATTTGGGAGACTTCAGGACCTTCGTCCATCACGTTAGCAGTCTTTGTAGATAGTGACCGGTTCTACAAGGCGCTGCTATCAGTATTCGCTTTTTAGCGCATTTTCTCATTTATGGAAAAAATGCACTATTGTGCTCGCCATGTCCGTCCGTCTGTCTGTCTGTCCGTCTGTCCGTCCGTCTGTCCGTGACCTCAAGTTTTCGTCGACGAGAAAAGGCGCTCTCTGTCACTCACTGCAGTGAGTACTGAGTTATATTTTTTCTGGTAAGGGGCAGACGGGGAGCTCTCGGAGTTCCGCCTGAAGGTCCACGTTTTCGGGGCTAGAAGCTCGCCGACCGTGGCAAACTTTGCCCTGCGCCTTACTACTCGCGACGGAAAATCCCGATCGGAGAAGTTTAAAACCATAGTCGACCGCAATTTTTACGTCGACGACTTGCTGGTGTCGTATCCTGATGAAAGTGAAGCCGTGGCTTCCCTCCTTGACCTGCGCTCGCTTTTGGCGCAGGGGAGCTTCAATTTAACTAGTTTCGCTGGAAATTCAAAGGAGGTTTTGAGTGCTCTACCGGGAGATTCCCTCTCAAATGCTCTTAATGCAGATGGCATCGCAAGATTTGAGATCTTAATGCAGATGGCATCCCTCTTAAATTGCAGATGCCTGGCATCGTAAGCTTTGCCGCAATCGATGGCATTGGGTGTTACGCGGAACACAGACAATGACAGCTTCGGCTACCGTATAGTTGCTGTGAAATTTCCAGCGACATGACGAGGCGTTTTGCGAACCATCGCCTCCATCTACGATCCCCTCGGACTTTCTGGCCCAGTAGTCGTGCCTACAAAAGCAATTTTACAGGAAACTTGCAGACTGAAACTAAATTGGGACGATGAACTTCCTCCCGCTCTGCTGAGCGCTTCGAATGCTTGGCAAACGGACATTCGTGCTCTGAGCGATTGGTTGGTGCCACGGTGCCTCCACCTCTCGCCAGATGGTCGTCGGGCGCAACTTCATGTTTTTTTTGTGACGGCAGCGAAACCGCTTACGGTGCAGTGGCGTATGCAAGAGTTGAGACATGTTCAGCATAATTGTTCGTCGCGAACAAAGTGGCTTTTATTAGAAGCCACTCATACCCTGATCAGTGGCGCCATGTTTCAACAAAATGCAATCCCGCTGACATTTTAAGTCGTGGGTCATCAGTTCAAACTTTAATACAGAGTGAGTTGTGGCAGAATGGCCCGAAATTTCTCAGAGATCCAGAGGCAACATGGCCCGCATTGACAGTGACTTGTGGTGCTTTGGCGGATGATCCTGAATTGAGGAAGGACGCCATCGCCCTGGTTGCGACTCTGCTCGAAGCGTCTCCAATGGACAACTTCCTAGCGTCAACATCTGACTTGCTTAAGCTCAGCGTTAGAATCACTTGGCTGCTTAGACTGAAGGCAAAACTCTTCTCTAGAAGCCCAGTGAGCGCTCCAGCTAGGTTTGACTTCTGACGAATTGAGTGCGGCCGAGATGAAAATATTAAAACATGCAGATTACAAATTTCGCTTCCGAAATCTCTTCGATTCGAAAAGGTCAATCTGTTGTCAAATCCTCGGCCTTGAGAAAATTGACTCTTTACCTAGACGAAGTGGCGTCTTGAGGGTGAGGGGTCGCATAAAGAACAGCGCTGTGTCCTATATATTAGTGATTAGTGCCCGGCAAGTCTCATCTCGCCGAAATGTTAGAAATGAAAATTCACAGCGACCTGGGACACATAGGTCGCGAGGGGGGCGCAGCCGTAGGCCAAAAATTTTACTCTTAAATAAGCCCTGGAGCCAATGCCTCGCTTCACCATGCGTTAACTGACTCAGCCTCAGAACTAGAAGCCGCAGACTACGCTTAACTTCCGTAATCCAGACAAGCGACACACTGCCGAAAGATAATAGCGCCGTAGGTCTTCAGTCAATGCTTAAGCATGCTCGCTCATAAGCAGGCAGTTCCCCATCCGGCTGTACCTACTCCGGCCTAACCTATTCACGCTGTCCCGGCTCGTATCCTTCTTGCAGACAATGACTGGCTCTACCCGCACACTTGGACCGCCTTTCTAACTTCTTGCAGCCAATGAGGTTAGGTTAGGTCCGCTCAGATTTGTTTTGGTGGAGAAAAGGTTTTTGTAAAGTAACGGTTCCAAGCACTCAAACAGTACAGTGAGTACACCTGGCGAAGCCAGTCAGGACTAGGCGACGCAAAAAAAAAATTATTTTTTCTCAAATCGTATCAGCTGAACTGCATTTTGCAGTGGGCATTGCTAGGTATTTGTCTATAGCAAGTAGCTCCTTCGCCGGCTCAACGCCTCGGAGCGAGACAGCAATCGAACTAAGTGTCAAGTTTGGCGTTTGCTCTGGCATGCGCCCCGCGGTCGCGAGACGGTTTTGTCCTCTATCCGCACGAAATACTGGATTATTAGTGGGAACTCTCTAGTTCGAAAGGCCTACTGTATTTAAAAGCTGATTTTACTTAGAGAAGGTTCACAAGATGTAAATTCCAATGGTATTTGAAATTTAGAGGCTGGTGTAATTTTTTAGCGAACCTTTTGTAAGCATAGTTTTTAATTGTCTATTTCTTATGCGCTCCTATGGTGTACCTGTTTATCCGACCTTTAAAATGTAAAAATAGCCGTCATCAACTAGTTTCATGCTAGCTCAGTTGTTCGTAGCCCGCGTCAAAACTGTTCATAATATTTTGGTGCGTTAATTTATGCCTTCTGATAAGTTGATTTTAGTTCTGATGGTTATTTGTTATAATTGAATATATATTATAAGCATACAATGAAGTTTATGGGGTTAATATATTTATGTTTGTTCTTACAGATACAATTTTCTCATTCAATAAAAAAGGAAATATGTTGTCGGAACTGCGGTTATCCGGAAACCTGAACGCCGACTTACGTCAACCCAAACTCGATAAAACGAAAAGCGTTTTATACTGCTCCTGCTAAGATGCAAACATTTCATTTTTTTCTATATACTATTATTAGAGTGAAGATGATCAAATTTCGATGAAATTACTTCCTGAAATAATAATGGATGTGGCTAATCTTTTGTTATCTTTCGGTGCTGGTTACGGCAAGGGAATCGCAACAGAAGTTCAGCAAAGTTTAGAATAAAATGAATATGAAATAGAATACAAAAATTGACACCTGAAAATAAATCAATCATGGTACGGTAACAAAGGACAACGAAAACACTGCGGGTCATGTGCCAATAGCAGGACAGTTTCGCCGGTCGACATTTTGTGTCGGCAAGTTACTTGTCGATGCCTGTTCTTGCCCAAATAAAAGTTATTATTCTGCTGAATAACTTGCTGCTGTGCTTTGATCACTTTATATGAAGCTATTCAGAGTATTGTTAATTAAACTTTGAAAGCATTGTTTATTAGGATAATTTTGAGTTCAAGTTTGGACAATCAGCTTCTAAAATAAAATGTTGACACGAGTATCTTGAAATGGCAACTACCAGGGCAACGAGCCTAGCGTGTCACGGGGTGAAGCTCATGGTGGGCTTGTTACACCTCTGTGAAGTGGTTACACCGCTGTGAAGTGGTCACGCCTCTGTGAAGTGGTTCCGTCTCTGTGAAGTGGTTACGCCTCTGTGAAGTGGTTCCGTCTCTGTGAAGTGGTTCCGTCTCTGTGAAGTGGTTACACCGCTGTGAAGTGGTTGCGCCTCTGTGAAGTGGTTCCGTCTCTGTGAAGTGGTTACGCCTCTGTGAAGTGGTTCCGTCTCTGTGAAGTCTCTATTTGTTTGGATATGTCTTTATGAGGTCTACAAAACTATGACTAGCTATTTGAATTTTTTTCATTAAAATTTGAATGAATCTATATGCGTCTAATTCACATCATATAATTCCTCATATGTTGTAACTTTCATACAAAAAAAAAATGAACTATCCAAATCAATGAAAACTTAGTAAAAAATTGAAATTAAGTTTGAAAAAAGGAGGCTGCCCGTTGCCCCGTGTTACCCTACGCCTAGACAATTTGATGATTCAAGAAGTGATGTACTAACTATTACTTTTGATCTTGTATTTTGACTTCTATTGGATGAACTTAACTTGAAATAACCACTAATTTTAGCAAATTATTAAACGTTGTCCAATTGCAGAATATATTTGAAAGTATTTTCTACTCATTATTATGAATCGTTAGCTCACTCTAGCACTCTATAAACTGTCCATCTTGGACAGTTTATATATAAAAAACAGCTTCAAATCATTAAATACATTAATGGTAATCACGGTACGTTTCCATGCAGTAGTTTGGAGACAGACACTGGAGAATTAATTTGTATCAATGATGAAATGTAGACCTTCTAGGGGCGTGCTAAAACAAATGCAAAAACTGAAACGCCGGCCAGAACCTGAGAGCCAGTGTATATATAAGAATTTCGAACAATTACCGGACAAAATTGGTAACATTACCGAACAGGGGTTAGAAAACCGGACAAAATCGATTCCGGTTATTAACTCTGCAATTAGTTTGTACTTAAAAACCGGACACGAAAATAAATGAACTACACTACCGGACATTCTAAAAAACGCCAACCTCGCTAGGTTAGGGTTAGAGTTATGGTTAGGTGTGTATAAAACCCTTCTTTACGTTGCTTGACATCTTTCTACTAAGGTTAGGTCCAGCCAGGTTAATTTTTTTTAATTTTTTTAACAATTTTGCTAACGTCCCTGGGCCAAAAATAAGCATAGACCGGTAAAGTGCAATTATNACCATTTGCACGTTAAAACTGGCAAAACTCGATGTGTTATGATGTTTTAAAGGGGTGGGGCTAACCTTTTGCGTCGGGCTGTATCTGTCTCTTATACACATCTAGATGTGTATAAGAGACAGGAGCATACGTGTAGTACTGCACCGTTTGACCTAGGAAAAATATTGATATGTTTAGCAGGATAATATGATTTTCCATGCTTCCATGTAAATCTGGCTATTTATTAGGTGTAGTAATAAATAAGTGAGCATAAGTGTGTTACTGTATAATTACATGAGCATACGTGTAGTACTGCACCGTTTGACCTAGAAAAAATATTTATATGTTTTCAGGATAATATGTTTCTCCGTGGTTCCATGGAAATCTGTCTATTTACCTAATGCAGACATAATCATATAGGTCTGCAGAGCAAGGAATACCTAGGCGGTAAAAAAACATATTGGAGTTACTGCTGATACTGAAGGGATTTTTTTCAGAGATTGTTTGATAATCTAATGCTGTAGGAATTTTTCCAGAGGTTATTTCTGGCCTTTTTTTTTGAGGGTTAGGAATTATTCAAAAAGGCATGTGGATTGTTGAATACTGTGTGGATTGTCTTGGACATGTGGATTGTCTTGGACAGTTTAATAACCATTTGTAGGATATGTTGAAATATGCGTCAAGACCTCGGCTCGTTTGCAATGAAAACCAGTTGTTCATGTTTAAATTATTATTAGAGAGGTTAATTTAAGATGAAAAAAATTAAAGTATATTATTTGAAGAAGCGTACGTGCTATCTGTTTCGCCTTTTTGTTCGTTAATCAAAATAAGTGACGGACGGTAGATTTTTCACACTGCACATTTGACGATATCGAAAGCTTCAACTTTGTTCTTATGCTCTGCTAATCTCAACTTACACAGAAAGGTACTTATGTTTCCTACCACACCATACATGGATCCATCACCTCCTCCATCAGCAGGCTCTCCTGAAGTGGGTATATTTCCAATGCGTCCAATGGCGTCAATCGCCATCCAGATTCCAACGTCGCCCATGATGGAGATGAGCGTTTCCATTTCTTCCTTGGACTGCGGATTTATGTTAGATGGGATTTTGGTGTTCAAGAATTACCCTGAGCATGATTATAATTGTAATAGACGGATTAAAGAGGTAATTGGGTTCTGTGACGGAACAATATTTGGATATTATTTTATGGATAATTCTATCATAATTATTACTATTTTTTTCTAAACCCTTATTATTACGTTAATACTATTTTTAAATATTATTTTATATGTTTTGTTTCAGTGAAGATGGATATTTATTACAGCTATCTTATGTAAAGAAAAGCATGGGGTGCTTTAATTTTAGATTTATTCTTATGAGTTAGTATATTAGAGAATTGAGAGAATTTGACTAAGTTCTTTAGTTCAACAGTAATACATTCCCATTTTGAACTAAATCGTCCAGTTTATCAGCTCTTGTCACAAACGCTGTGAATGAACTTCATATGTTCAAATTGTTTAAATATTTTCAATTTTTTAGGAAATACCAACAGATTCAACAATCAAATTAATTAATCAATCAAAGCAGTAATTGTTGGTCTCAGCGCAACCAGCTGAAAAACGTTGTAAAAATGATACACTGTGCCTCAACAGCTTTGTTAGCTACAATAATGAGAATATTAATCGAAGTGGAATCTCACGAATATTGACTGTGGGTACTAAGTTGACCACACAGCATCGGCTGAAAGTACTAAGTTGACCACACAGCATCGGCTGAGGGTACTAAGTTGACCATACAGCATCGGCTGAGGGTACTAAGTTGACCACACAGCATCGGCTGAGAGTACTAAGTTGACCACACAGCATCGGCTGAGAGTACTAAGTTGACCACACAGCATCGGCTGAGAGTACTAAGTTGACCACACAGCATCGGCTGAAAGTACTAAGTTGACCACACAGCATCGGCTGAGAGGACTAAGTTGACCACAGAGCATCGGCTGAGAATACTAAGTTGACCACACAGCATCGGCTGAGGTATCAAGTACTGATAAATCGCCCGATGAAATTTCGTTGTCATATCTATCGAGTTATTTGCGAACTCATACTTATAAAATTTGAGCTCTCATATTTAAAAAATTATTTAAATTTGAAGTGAAATAGAAAATTTGAAGTTAAATTGAAATTTCACTCTCATTAACACGTTCTCTGAAAATGTTCATAACAGGGTGAGATCAAGGAGGGTAAATTGTTCATGGTGCATTTTGTACAACAAAAAAATTCTATCTCACATTAAAATAATATCAAACAAGATGTAAAGCATCATTTGTTTCCATTAGGAAAAAATTACGCACGAAAATGGGGCTTTTTCTGGTGAAATGCTTTGATATCATGGGAAGCAATATGTACTTGCATTAAATAAAAGAACTGCGCATATTTTGGACTGGTTAAATTACAGTTTTGTAGAGGATCAAAAACAACTTGAGCGAGATATTTAGCTTACAAAGTAAGTAACACTTACGGTGCAGCACACAGAGCTTGGTCGACCGTGAGTAGCAGAACCCCAGGCATTCCTGCTTAGCAGCGTTGCACTTGGCTGAGCATTGTGTCTGTTCGGAGAATAAAACACTATTTAATGAAGAAAATAGTGGCACTTGAGTAGACTGATGCCCCGGTGAAATATTCATTTATTTATTGAACAAAGATAATAAAAATGGAAAAGAGGACAAATAAAAAGGCTGTAAAAACTCGAAAACTGCTTGAAAAGGAGGCGCAACGACGTAGAAATGTATTCAGATTTGCAAAGACGATTAAATATGAACTTATGAAACCCCATGTTATACTAATAGAACCCTTGTCATGTTTTCTGATTTTTTCATCCAAGATCTGGGCTCCGTGGTCTTTGTGCAAAACATAAAAATAAAATACTTTAAAAAAACTTAAAAAAAACACGTTTTTCTAGTGGACTAAAAAGTAGAAAATAAATTTTGACTCGCCCCCAAAAAACGTGGGTCGGGCTATTTTTGGTTCCCGTTTTGAATTGTCTAACTACTAACCAGTTTACTGTTGATAATACGTACTCCTTTGTCGACCGTTTGAAAGATTTTTTCAAGTCGTCGGGCGCCGCAACTCGGAAGAGGCGACGCGTGTCACGGGCTGACATCTTCTTGGGGCGGCCTTTGGTGTGCCGCTTTCCGTAGTTAACGAGGTCCTTGAGATAGTTGGAGATGGCTTTGCGGCTACACCCCACTTGTGCCTCCATTTGACGCAGGCTAGGAAGCTCGCCCTCAGGCAGCGCCATCAGGGCTTGAATGGCACCTTTCTAAAACTCAGTTAGAGGCTTTCCTGAGCCCATTTCTTGCCTAGGTGAGCATAAGATCCGTGCACAACTACTACGCTATGAACGCACCCTTGGCAGCGAGTCTACGCTGCGTCCTGTCCGCAAGAGCGCCAAACTTGCAAAGTGGGGCTAACCTTTTGCGTCGGTGCAAAAACACGGACCGCTTGATTTTTCCGCCAGTAATTAACTTTTTCACCAAAGTTCACCTGCTATAGATTGCAGAGCACAAGACTAATCGTTTGCCACCATTTGCACGTTAAAACTGGCAAAACTCGATGTGTTATGATGTTTTAAAGGGGTGGGGCTAACCTTTTGCGTCGGGCTGTATATAACTTACATCCATCAGTTATGATTAACATCATGGTTAGTGAACCAACGTCACCATAGTCAACGTTACCTGTGCTAATTCAGGAACCTATTCATCGAATGGAATCTATGCGAATTATCGAATTAGCGGTGAAGAAATTAACGAGTTTTTAACTTTGCGTGCTAATTCTATAGATTCTGGCATTATTTAATAACTATTCTAATATTTCTCACTTTACTAAAATGTGCTTTCAGGTTTTATTCTTATAAGTTTTAAATGGCAAATTTGTTATTATTTCCGTTTTTCAGTTTTATCCATTTATTTGATTCTGAGTTGAAGTATAACAAGTTAGGAATGCGAAAATGGCTGCTACATTCCTCAATTTGCATTATTTTATAACATGATATGATGTTCACTTAACTGTGCAGCACACAAGAAGCCGATGAGGCGGAGTAACACATTCCCAGGCAGTCCGGTGCCATGCCGCACTTGACCGCGCAACCCATCTGCGTAGAAACAAACTCATTATTCCAGTTGATTTAAGGCTAAACGTACAAATATCATGACATATTCATGATCAATTTCATCCCAATTAAGTGAGGTCCAAAATTCCAGGTCGAAAATACATCAATCCATTAAAGTCAAATTTCTGATTTAGCAGAATGCTCACAATAGCAGACAATAATTGCGAGTCTACTCCTAATTATTCTTAATTAAAAGAAAATTTTCACACATACAGGGTGCGGCGTGGGAACTTACTCTTTTAAAAAAATNAAGCATCCGAAGTTTTCTCTAAAATGAGATAATCCATCTATTGATATTGAAGTCCAAAATCTGTTGCAAGTAGTTCCGTTCTTTGTAGCCTGTCTCGCTTCATGTTGAGTGATAATATTTAGGTGTCACAGATTAGTTATTTTCAAGCCGCTATATATTCAATTCCATGCTCGATATCTTAGGCAATCTTTCCATATCATTTTCTTATTCAAACGATTCACATCAATACCTCCTTCTCTCAACTCCACACGAGAACTGACCATAAAAAGACCAATATGTTTGAGACACATAACCGAGTGACGCTCAGTTACTAAGTGATTCTTTGGAGTACAAAAATTTCACCTGTTCATTATGGACCGAGTCTTAATGCAGTGCAATGAATGCACTAATGCACTGCCGCACTTTCTCCATCTTGATGGTCCCCGTCGCCTAAATGTTGAGTGCTGCCCACCAAGCAATCTGTTGCAAGAAATGTCCAACCATTGAATTATTTTAGTGTTTTTATGGTTTTGCCCCTTTGTCAGTGGATTGATGATGCGATTTTAGTTCGCCGTTTCCATTAATTTATAAATTTTATTTTTCATCCATCTATTCCCGTAGTATTTCTTATTTGTTGCAGAAAGAGCTGGAGATGAGACTAATTTGATATGGAGACTGTACCCAACTTGGATTTAGATAACATGAACAATTTAAAACTGTATCTGTGCAACGAAGACGGGAAAAAATTGTGCACCTCAGTTGTGTATTTACTTCGTAAATTGCTGCATTTACGCATCCTCGTCGTAGAAATTCAATTTTGCACATGCATTTTGAATTGTAATACCTAAAGCTATTTGGACAGTTTTAGGTATGATTTTGTATCATTCCTTTATGCTGTCAGGAAATTGTCATTTGATGATTTGATGTGCGATCGTTCACAATAAGAATAAACTAAAATATTTATTTCAAATGGCCTGGAGGCACCACTGCAATTTTTTAGTATTCGATGCGCAGAAATTATTTGAAGTCAACTTTAAATTTATAAACACTACTTTACAGGAACCTGACCATGTTTGGCTTGAGGAAGCTCAAAACTATACATGAAATTCAAATGTTTGTGAAAAAATGTATGTTCATGTGCAGTATTTGAGGGTAAATTCAAAGAAAATTTAACATGATTGATAGCGTTTATCATCAATCAATGGATTCATTTCAGCCCAGCACTTAAAACACAGATTAGACGTACAGAAATGATCGCTCCATATCTGAGTAATCAGTCAGAAGTGAGAGAGCACTCAAAAAAATAAATGGGTCACATTGCACTTATAATAACAACCAACATTCTTAAGGACAGTAAGATCAGAGAACGAGCGTGTCAATAGTATACCGCCTTTCAATAGCCGTGCCAAACTAGATCAGGATGACCCGGCCACTAATGGGCAAAGAGTGCAACACCATTAGACAATGTTTCACTCATTTGTTTGAGTGATTGCTCTAACTTCATGTGAGTGCGGCTTCACTAATGGCTCAGGTCACGAATTAACCTTCAACGAAGCTCAGAATACCGAACATTAACACATATTCTGACCCCAGTCAAATTAGCTTTCATTGCAATGAGTTTTGAGGGTGGAGTGGAAGCGACATTTGCTAAAAGAATATCACACAAATCCCAAAATTACGGTTTAAGACAATTGATGAAATTTAGTTTCATAGTAAACTCCTACTTTAAAAAGTACCAGTAATTTCGAGGACAATTTACATAAAGCTATTTCCAACGGTGAAGAAGGGGTGTAGAAATTGAGATGAAGATATTAGAAGGAGAGAGGAATGCCTGCTCTTAGTCGTGGTGACGAGACACAACGGCAGGGAAAATAAAAAACAGGAAGGAGGAAATTTTGAAAATTGGAATAAAGTGAGGCAGTCTGATCTAAATTTAAATCGGCCAAAGTTGATAGCCATCAGTAATTGACGACTGAAATTTTCGTTAATGAAATAGATGCATCCACGTTACTTTGCTAGCTAGGTGCTGATCCGCTTCCATGAGGGTTTGTCAGTGGCACATTAATTAGCTTTTATAACGGTTTACATTTTGCTTTTCGTCAGTACACTTTTTTTCGTGTTCGAACTCGCAGCTTATCCACTACAGCTTTGCAGCCCTATAGCACTCCAGCGTTCTTGACACTTAATTGGGAGCTCTGTAGCAGCTTCTAAATTCGTGCGAGAACGCAACGCTTGGCTTTAGAAGTTTGTTCACAAATTGACTCTGTTTCCAAAAACCGTTTAATTAAAAATAATATGCCTCACTGCTATGCGATTCTAAGCTCTGTTGATTGAAACGTATGACTGAGACAAAGGTTTACGTAAGTCTTTTCTTGACGCAAATGTCACCAAACACTTTAGGCGATCAAATAAGTAGATGCTCTCTAATTTTGGTCGTACACGTGTCACTTAAATGATTTTGCCAATACCTCTAAGGAACTGCTGCTCCTCGTAAAGTGAGATAAATTAATCTAACTTAAAGCTCAAAATTAATGGGAATCTTGGCTTCGTGCGTCGATAGAAAGACTCATTTCAGATAAATTTTATTGCGTTCAGTCTTCTATACATCCCTTTAGCTATCTTACTGCTTAGATACCATGCATGCAGCAAAGATAGCTTCTGACAATACGGATGATATTAAACACATGAGGAAATATCAGATGTATTCTCTTTGAATAACGTTTGTTCATTTAGTATGAACCAATCATTAATTAACGAACAATTTGATCAGACAATGCTCGTATTTCACTGACCACAATTTTCTTCACAGTTGAGGTAAAAATTACATTTAGCGTTTCCAAATAGCACAAATGCAGCTAATGATACGGCGAATAAATTAATATTTGAACATTCTTTGTTTGAAAATGATTAAAATTACTCTCGTCCTTATTCATCGTGGAAATACGATTTTGATTGGCTGTCTTCGACCACGTGGGCCAATTTTAGTGCTGTGCATTACCTGAGCGCCAAATTTATTTCTCTTTATTTGAAAAAATTTTCACTCATCTGCACCGATTTTGTGCGCAAATGACTAATGATAATATTTATCGGCAAATTCCACGTGTAAACGCCTCTGATACTATAACAAATTTCGAAAATAGTCGTCTACTCTAATTTTTATTAGAGAAAGACATACATTGAATTGGAAAATTTTCTACTAACGCTTACCAGTTGAAATACGCAATGAATTTACATATTCAGAGTCCTAAAACTCATGAATTTTTAGCCATTCAATGATTTCATTTCTGTTATGCGACCTTAACTCATCGCATGAATTGTTATGGTGAATTCGCTCAATTATTACAAAGAGCTTTAAGTCAACTGGAGTCGTTGTTAACAGACTTACAAGTTCGATAAATTTAAACGTAAGTTCAGTGATGAGAAACCTTAATTTTTTACGAAATAGTTTAGAGAAATCCAAAATTTCCACAGAAGTTTTAGATTGCTTTCATCCAATAAATTCCATCTAAGTCTAGGATAAATTTATCTAGGTTTCATAGCGTATAGCGCTGTTGATTGGGACGGTGAAATTCTCTTTGAACTTTTTGAACTCACTTCTTTTGAAATTCGTTCTTTTTTGAAATTCTCTTTGAACTCACTGATAGTCGTATACTCAGTATTGACTGATAGAATTATATCTCTTAATGATTGATTAATTATTTGTGCGTGTCGATTATCTGTGCACTTAAATTTAAACACATTGTTGTTTTCCTAATTTACGAGATTTTGCGCGTTGGATTCCGAGCCATGCACTTAAGATTCAACTTCATTGTCACAAATAATTGAACTTGTGTGTCAAAAAGTATTTGAAGTGACAAGCAGAAGTTATTATTCCTGCTTTTATTGAAAATAACGTTCATTATATATTTCAATTTCATTGATTTAAATTGTTATTAATTTATCAAATTATTTTTTTATTCATTTCAACTACTCGCGATCCGTCATAACACTAATGATTCTAAAACAATTGTTCGTAAATATTCTTCAGATTGAAACAAAGAAATTTTTGTCTCAGATCTTACGTTCATATTTTGCTTAACTTCGTCCATCAAGGCCTAAAATTTTTAAAAATTAAGATTTTTGTTGTAACGAAATGATGAGTTACAAACATTAACAGATTTGGGAAAAAGCAAAACGCTGAAATAGAACCGGTTTTTATTATTTTGAACTGATCTTCGCTAGAACCTCTGCAAAAACGTACTTCCGAATTAACCATCAACAAATAAAAGGAATATTTACGTTAACCAATGTCAATGTTAAATACTTCGTAGTACGTGTGGGCACAGTGGAGTTAGGAAGAATAACAGGCGGTGCGAAGTACCAAATTACACGTCTAAATAACATCATTTCTAAAAAATATTCCGTTTAATAAATTGCGATAGAGCGGAAACTTGAACATTGTACACACAATATTCATATAGATTGCAAACATTCAATTGGATTTTGCTAGACACGGTTCCTGTGTCAGAGTACCAAATGAATGAACAAAATTGTGCGCAGACATTTACTGAATCTCATTCATTATTGTTGCACATTCATAAGGGATAATAACGCGTTCATTATCGTAGTTTTTTGAAGCACTTGTAGTCAGCGGGGTAGGATGAATGAGGCAGCGAAACTCGGCTGTACGGTGCGCAAGATTGGCAGATGTACGGTGACGCAATATCGCAAGGAAAGTCGTTGAAAAGACCATTATAAATGTTCAGGCACTGCTCAGAGCTCGTCAAGTGATTTGGTTCACCAGAGCCCCAATTCAGGTATCTCGGTGTCTGGCCTGGTTGAAGAGTGACAAAGAATAATGTTATTTCTCTCCGAATGGGTGCAGGCGATCTAGGTATATCTTTTGCATGATTTATAAAGAATTTAAAACAAAGATGATGGCACAAAAATTCACCATATCTTTATAAAAGATAACGGTTTGGAGTACAACTCCATCGTGAGTTTTTTAAATTGATAAGGTGATTTTTTTCATCTTATTTGTTTTTAAATTCCTTGTAAATTTTCATTGCAATACATCAACTTATCTTAGTACTTTTACGGATATTTATTTGGAAATGGAGACTCCGTATTGATGTCATGTTGGATATGTAAAGAATGAAATTTTTAACGCAATGACAATTTAGGAGTGGATCTCGCTTAAAATTAATTTAAAGTAAATGGCACATCTTCATAACCTTATGGCTGCACAGATTACACATTATAAGCATTATATGTTTTCTTACTTGGATGGGAATTGTAGCTTTAGAAAACATAAACATGATTTAAAAGAGACATTTTAATGAGAGTCTTCCGATTGAGTGATAGGAGGGAAAAATTCTGATTGGATAATTACACGAAAATAAATGAAGATTTAGCATCAAATTATCAAGCTATTTGGATTATCAGTTTCAATTGCAAGGAATATATTAAAGTTTATTTGAACGAAGAGGTAAAAAAATTACATGCTCACTGTTGCTAACATTACGAGCCTATGCTTTATTATAGTTAAAGCCTAAATTAACTGACCTCCGTAGTCGTTGAAAGCACCGCTGGTAACAATATTGTTACCAGCCGTTAGCATCAAGTCCTTTTCGCATCAAGTCCGTTTCGCCCGTTAGCATCAAGTCCTATCCAAAAATATCCCAATCCGGACGAGACTTGGCGTAAATATGCAAGTTCATTCCCATTCTGTAAATAAATCATTCTTTTCAAAGTGTTAGCTATCTGATGATACGTCTTGATACTTGCCATGAAGTTCATTCCTTAATACGCATTCATGTGTAAAATTGTAAATACCGTTTAGGTGGTATCGGAAGAATCCAACTCTGCTTCATGATCGTATATGGTGCCATGGAAAATAATAGAAACCACTTAAAATCTGTTAATTGCAAAATTGATCTGACGAAATGAAAAATTGACGTTCTGTTCCAAATTGGTTTTCCTACTCCCTAGTTTTCTAAGTTCAAGTTCCATTCTCGACAATCGGGACATTAGACTCAAGGATTTTCATAACTCACGCTTCACACTGCCTAACAGTTCTTAACGTCCGCTTCCGAATTTTAACTTACACGAATTACAAGTAAAATGACTCTAATATAAGAACAAGTAATTAACAAATACCAAAAATATCATTAATCTGCAATCGCAAAGTAAGGGTGAAAGTTTAAAGTTAAAAGTCTACATAATTGTAATGAAATATCCTGTATTTATTATTATTTAATTCTTAAATTTGTATAATTAATTAATTAATAAATTCTTGTATAAGCGGCAACAAAAATCACTCACGGCCGGCACTGCGAGGTAGGCGCCCCAGGCTCTACAGTTGGAATAGGCGCTGGCCTGAGGGAGGCCGTCGGAGTGGTAGATGTACGTCATCATTCCATCGATGCGGTTTGAGCTGGAGAGGTAATTGGGTTCTGTGGCGGAACAATATTTGAATATTATAAATATTCGCATACTAAGGCATATTGTTTCCTGTCATTAAATATGAATATTAAATGGCTCATGTTCGAAGAATCATTGAGTGGCTGGCGTTAGATTTACTATTGTATTGATATTTGGGATTCTCCAAAAAAATAAATGGAGGTAAAATTCCGTGAAATTTTTAAAGTTCGGAAATAAATTTTAGACCGTGGATCAAATGAATTAGATTTTGGCAAAATTCTTTAAAAAAGCGTCTGAAAAATAATCTATTTAAATACTCTCTAGTTTTACCTATGGTAGGAAAGATCATGTACAACATTCAAACAATTTAATGATGCACGCAGTCCAGCCAATCCTCTGTCCTCTGCTGTGTGTAATCCCTAATTAATCATAAAAAGTTTATGCAAACATGACGAGCTTCTGAGCGAACCGTCAATATGAAATGGCACGAGGGATATGATTACATAATAATAATAACAATAATAGTAATATAAATATAAAGAATAATAATAATGTTAATAATAATATTTTATATAATTTTCATTGTTATTATTATTATCATCATTATTATTATTAGACATCGACATACACTGGTGAGTTGATAACATTGTGTGGACTGAGGGTTTCGAGTTGTTCACATTGTATGGACTGAGGGCTTTGAGTTGGGTGGGCGAAAGAAGCCATAGAGAGTGTGCAAGCTCTTCTGGCGTGGGAGAGAAGTACGCCTACCATGAATGGGTCTCTATGTTCGACTAAGACTGTAAGGATTTTACACAGTCGAGTTTTGAATCTTTTTAAAAGTTTATTTAATTAATGAAAGCAGAACAAGGAACTTTGGGAGGAAGCAGCAACGGCGCATCCACATATAGAAGAAACTTCATTTATTTAGAATTCATTAAAAGGCTGCAAACTGCTCTTCTGGTAACAGCGCAGAAGCTAGGATGGTTTTGGCACAAAAAAATAAGCACAGTTATTGCAACCAAACAAAACGAAAATGACACACGGCGTTCACACAAAATAAGGAATAGAGAACCAGGTTTATAGGAAGTTTGAGAAATACTTAATGATTGATGAACATGATGACACTGATTGGCAGGCGGTACAAAATTTGTAGTTCGAATTGGTCACTGAAGGAACCGACCACCGCTCGGAACTGCTTAAAAATTGAATCTGCCTATCTTGCTCGCGCAGAACCCAACGTCAACTTGTCCGCACAGCTGGACAAAAAAAGACGACCGCACTGCGCGAAAAAATTAATCATTTGATGTTTGTGTAATTCTCGGGGAGAAATGTTAAATTTCTCACACACTCCCCCCGGCGACAAGAAACTTCAGGAATCGAGAACTCCACGAAGCCGCGCGAGACACCGCTCAGCTGCCATCCTGCTGGGACGGCCTGCACATTGAACAGTAGGAGCAGGTTTTGCATTAGATTCAGAAGGTTTGTATGACGGAACTGAACTAAGGCCTAATTCTAATGGATACAAGAGACTAATGGCATATTCTCCAGTGGAGCGGTCAGACCTCAACACCTCCACGGAGCGACATTTACCGTCTCGTCCGGTAAACAATTTCGTTACTCTTCCCAATAACCACATCGGCCTAGGCTTTACAGGAGAAGATATAAGTACTATATCGTTAACCTTGATCCGATCTTCCCACGAAGGTTCATAACCATTGCGCGTGGCTTCACGTAATGACAAGAGATAGTCGTCATACCATAGTTCTTTCAATTTTGACAGAATTTCTTCACGTTTCTCCAATGCTATTGAAAGCGATTTCAATGACGGTTTCAAGATTTCACTCCCGGAATGCTCTCCGAACAGCAAATTAGTCGAGTTACCACACTTCAAGAATGAGTTTGGTGAGATCACAGTATGGGAAGGGTTATCGTTGTCTCGAGCTGTCAATGGTCTGGAGTTTACTGCATCCTGCACATCGGAAATGAGGGTTAGAAATTGGTAATACTCTATTTTGCTTTTGCCGATTGATTTGAAGAGACAATTTTTAACAACTTTAATAAGCCGCTCCCAGGCCGCGCCGTACCACGCACTGTAGAGGGAATGCGAACATGTTTAACGCTGTTGCGAGCAAGAAATTCTGATACGTAATCGTCTGAAAAAGAAGAGTTAAGTAATTTGGCAGCTTGACTGAAAGTTGGGGCATTATCACTGTAAATTGCTTTGGGAAATCCAAACCTGTTTGTGAATCGAATAAATGAAGACAAAAATGAATTTGTTGACATATCCGGAACTAGTTCAAGATGAATGGCTCTTATGTTGAGGCAGGTAAATATTATCAAATACATTTTAATGCAAGATTCGCCGAACTGAACGAAGAAATGGCCAGTAAAATCCACGCCGACGTTGTCAAATGGCCTGATCATGTTTACTTTGTCGCTATGAAAGTCTGAAGGTTTCGGATATTTGAATGCGTGCGAATTGTACCTCTGACAAGGTACACACTCTTTGAGCACGCTTTTGACAAGTGGGCGCCCTCGTGGCAGCCAAAAGCCCTGATTTCTCAAAGCATTCAAAGTTGAGCTTGCGCCCAAATGTTTACATTTTAGATGACATTTGACAATTAGTAATTTAGTAAAATGATTTTTCCTAGAAATTAATATTGGATTCATGACGTCGTAGGGCAGATGTTTGCAACGGCTGAGCCTGCCTCTGGAACGAATCACGCCGAATTCGTCCAGGAATAAATTTAGATCTCTGACAAGGCTGGGAATAAACTTAGAATTGCTGGGATTACGAAGAAATTTGAGTTCTTCCTCAAAGTGAACTTTTTGTTCATGCAAAATCCAGTAACGTTTTGCCTTTGCTAGACAATCAAACCTGGACAGCTTCACACGTCGACACAAGCCTGCCACATAAAAAAGTCGGGCGGTGACTCCCAAGAGTCGATCCAGCGATGAATAGCGACTGGCAGTCACAACAGGACAGCTACTATGCTCCTCGGAAACCTGTAATGAGCACGTTACAAGCATCTTGTTCTTAGCGGACAAGCACTGCAAGCCGCTCTCGGGCCAGTCAATAGGCGAACGCGTCAAAAACACAGGCCCCTTCTTCCATAGATTGAACTTCTTATCAAATTCTTTGATGGTAAGTCCACGCGTTAACATGTCCGCAGGATTTGAATTGGTATCTACAAACTTGAATGAACAGTTCAAATCATGTTCGTCTCTCAAGGTCTGTTGAAAATGAATAATGTCTTTTACTCTATTGTTGGCGAACACATTTTTAGTTTTTACCTCTTTATTTAATATCCAGGAAATGGCTATTTGCGAATCCACCGCAAAGTAAACATTAGAAATGCGAACTCTCTTCAGAGAAATGATCAAATTCGATAAGCATTTTATAGCAAGATATATGGCCAATAACTCCAAAGTTGGAAGAGTCTTGGCTTTGAAGGGAGCAACTTTATTCTTACTAAATAGCAAATTAGAAGTTATATTACCGTCACTTCCACTGACGGTGTACACGGTAAATCCATAAATTGTTTTCGAAGCATCTGTGAAAATGACTAAGGAAACTTCATCATTAGAATCGAGAGCTCTGCGTTCGAAACAATATTTTGAAACTTCATTCAAATCTTGCCTCAGGCGAACCCAAGTCTTTTTTAGCTCCTCTGGTAGGTGATCATCCCATCCAAGCTTCAACTTCCAGATCTCTCTCATCAGGTTCTTCCCCCTCACTGTGATCGGATTCACTAAACCCAGCGGAACAAAACATTTAGCAAGCCGGGACAACACCTGACGTTTAGTGCATGCGTCATCACGAATGTCTTCATTCTCTACATTCACAAATAAAACATCGGAGTCTGGAGAATATTGGTAACCCAAAACTTTCTGAGACGGCTCACCGTGACTTACGCCTACTCCGTCCTCGTCAAAGGTCGCATTCAGCTCAGGACAATTCGAGGACCATGACCGCAAATCAAATCCACCTGCAATCATACGAGAATAGGCTGTTCGGTAGAGTTCCTGTAGAGTTACTGGGTCATTACACGTCATGAACAAGTTATCTACATAAATTCCGTTATGAAGGAAATGGTTACACAAATCTGAGGGATAATTCCTGACATGATGCTTTATAACGTAATTCAAAATGAAAGGACTAGAAACAAATCCAAATACAATGGTGGTATAGCGATACACAACTAATTTACCATCTTTTTCCCAAAGAATGCAAAACCGATTTCTGTCTTCCTCGGCTGCTAGATTAATCTGCAAGAAAGCTTTGCGAATGTCAGACAAAATTAAATACTTGTCGTGCCTCAAGCCAATGAGAAGGCTCAACATATTAGCCATCAAATTTACACCTGGAAAAGACGCCTCGTTCAAAGACGGGTCTTTACCTACTTTCAAGCTGCAATTCAAGACCGGCCTCACTTTGGTTGTGCAAGCTGGGTCCAATTTAACAACCTCACGATGCGGAATGTAAATGCGCTTCTCTCCATCTGGAGCTTTTAATGGAACTTCTTCCAAAATCCCTTCATCAAGCTGCTTTTGGAGCACTTCTTCATATTTCTCAAGAACATTTCTGGCTCGCTACCTTGTCAATACCCTGGTCAAAACAGCACGAGCTACAGAGAAATTGCTAGGAACCTTTTCAATCTTATCATTCCACGGAAGAACCACATTATACTTCCCATTTCTCAACTCTATACCCGCAGCAAATTCGTCGATCTTAACTTGATCCGTCTCTGACACAGACTCGTTATCTGACAATCCAATTGATTCCAAGCTGAATAACTTCTCAATATTACCTTCGACCTGACTATCCGTAATCACGTCATTAATTGGGTCTTGGTAACGAGGCAAAGGCGACATAACAAAATTGACACAAGACTGAAACTAACTGTTAGCTCTATTCAGTTCATCATACATACGTCTAGCCTGTTCTCTATCCAAAAAATGTTCTACGTTACCAAACGGGATCACAGAGTCGCCGTAGCTAAAGGCAGTCCCCTTAAGGCAAGGAATAATACTGAAAGCATTAAAGCATTGCACAACATCTACCCCCAGGATTCCGTCACACTTTATCACATTGGAATCCGATGTCAGAGAAGTATCTGCTAGCCTGTATGAACGTTTCAAGTTATGCACAGCTTTACCCAACGAGTGAATCTCAAATGACATGTCGAAGGTTTCGTCGACCAAAATTGGAACCTGCACAGGTTTGGTATTATCCAACAAATCCACAGTCAAAGCTACCTCAGAAAATTCCCGAGAACCTTTCTCAAGAAAGGTATTGACAGCGTATCTCGTTACTTTACGGTCTTTGGGAAAGTTAATCTGATCAAGCACACTACTGGAGACATAAGATCGCTGCGAACCTGTATCAATGAGAAATCTGGCATGGTAGACAGCTTTGCCCCTGCTCACAGGAAGTGTTATAGTAGGCAAAACATAAATAGATTGCTTATCCGCAGAAGAATTGAAACAGACATTAGCTTGCAGCTGGCCATCTTTGGCTTGAGCACAAAGAGCAGAAATATGGCTCTTAGATTTACAAAATTTACACTCGTAATTTAAACTGACTTTACAAGACTGTTTTTCATGCTTTGTACTAGAGCACACTTGGCACATCTTAAGCTCTGCACATCTGTCTAAACGGCTTTGGTAACAGGGATACACGTTACAATGAAGCATGTTATGGCTCTGACTGAAACAGAATTTGCAGGTTTTTCTCTCGGGCAACACAGTGGAAGGGTTAGCAAAGACCTGCTTCTCAGCCGCCTGCACCTGCAAAGACTTACTATGCACGGGAATAAACTTCCGGCCGCCATCAGATGCTGCATCGAAGGATCCAGATCGAAGATTTAAAGTTGCAATCACTTCAACATAGTTGTCAATAATTGCTGTCAACGATGGGTTATTGTCACTCAACTTACGGGCAAGTTCCTGTTTAAAAGGCACAGGCAATTTTGCATTATCACGTTACTTACGACTGTTGAAGCAGCATTCTCATTCATGATATCGCATTCGTAACTTTTCAGGTCAGACAAAATACCTCTAACCTCACCAATGAACACTTTGGTTTCAGCATACGTCACGTCAAATTTGCATCTAAGAGACATCAACTTGTTACTAAGATCACTTACAATGGCTTTCCGATTCAAAAACTCACCGTTCAAGAGATCCAATGCAACATCATAATTAGAGTCATTAATGGTCAAATGGCTAACAAGCTTAGACGCATAACCAGATAGATACCCTTTTTAGTACGTAAGTTTAGCCGATTTGCTCAAATTTTTTCGATGGCCTATGGCGTTGTTAAACTGAGTTATGAAAGTGTGATACTTTAGATAGTCAACTTTCTCACCTGAGAAACTGTCTAGCTTCAATTGAGGCAACTTGACATCCCGACTGACCGGACAAATGCTCTCGACACTTTCCTTCCGCTCAACCGTAAGCTCCTTCAACTTGAGCTCAACCTTGGTAGAGTAGGCCACTTGTTCATCTATTTCAGCATTCAGCGATTCATCGGTACCCTTACCTTCAACGATCTGATCGGTTATTTTTTCATCCCACTGACGTACTATCTCAATGTTACGCTGCACCACAGAGCAATGAGCTTGACATTCGGCTACATCACCGCGCCTAAACGCATCTTCAGCGTTCTGTAAAGCGATAGTTACCTTGCGCTTATATACGCCACGTTTCTTGGGCAATGACGAATCCATTACTGAAAGAAATAATTAAAGACAATACAAAAATAATCAGCAGTCAGCACTCCAAACCTGAGAGAAAGCAGGAAAAAACGAGGAATTAGTTTGGCTACCAGAGGATTGGCGTTCAATTGAATTAATTAGATTTTAATGCAAGTAGAAAATTGATAAAAACCTCAGTATTAACCTGTGTAAGGATTTTACACAGTCGAGTTTTGAATCTTTTAAAGTTTATTTAATTAACGAAAACAGAACAAGGAACTTTGGGAGGAAGCAGCAACGGCGCATCCACATAGAAGAAACTTCATTTATTTAGAATTCATTAAAAGGCTGTAAACTGCTCTTCTGGTAACAGCGCAGAAGTAAGGATGGTTTTGGCACCAAGGCAGGCTTAGTTCCGAGCGGGGCAAAATGCGAGGTCTTCTGGTCAAGTCTCCTTAACGTAGTGAAGTAATCATGACGCCAGACGACGTACACGTGACGTAAAAGAAATATCGTCGCAATGGGAAAAGGCGCATCCACTGCAGGACCCGAAACTTGAATGTTGATACTAGAAAGTATTGTAAATTTTATCAGACTTGCATAAGGATCGATTAGGCAAAATTAATGACATAATAATTTCAGGATTGGCACAAAGATATCAACACATTAAACCAACCTGAGGTTTTTAATGCCCAGTGAATTGATGAATTCTATTTGATGAAGCGAATGAAGAATTTAATTTTAGAAATCCAGAGGAAATCAGTAAGAGGAGTAGGAAGTTGGACGGAAGAAGACAGTAAGAATAGTTAGAGGTTTTACGTGTTAGAGGTTTCTGCGTGTTGAAAGAAGAATAAAGACTTAAATTAGGATGGCAAAAAACCGTAACAGTATAATAAACTGCCGACGCAAATTGCACATGCCCATTTCTTGCAAGTAGATTTATTTTAATACAATTTAATATAGATTTGATACATAATTTAATATAGATTTGATATATAGTTTGATATAAATTTGATATAGAAATTTGATATGAATTTGATATAAATTTGATATAAATCTGATATAAATTTGATATAAATTTGATATAGTATTTTGATATAAATTTGCTTAAAAGTATACCACTTGTGGTAGTCTTAAAACGATGTCCAACTTCCTACAGGAGCAAAAAAAATAAGCACAGTTATTGCAACCAAACAAAACGAAAATGACACACGGCGTTCACACAAAATAAGGAATAGAGAACCAGGTTTATAGGAAGTTAATTTAGAATTCATTAAAAGGCTGCAAACTGCTCTTCTGGTAACAGCGCAGAAGCTAGGATGGTTTTGGCACCAAGGCAGGCTTAGTTCCGAGCGGGGCAAAATACGAGGTCTTCAGGTCAAGTCTCCTTAGCGCAGTGAAGTAGTCATGACGCCAGATGACGTACACGTGAAGCAAAAGAAACAACGTCGCAATGGGAAAAGACGCATCCACTGCAGAACCCGAAACTTGAATGTTGATACTAGAAAGAAAGATAAAATTTATCAGATTTGCCTAAGGAGCGATCAGGCAAAATGGCACGATAATTTCAGAATTGGTACAAAGATATTAATACATTAAACCAACCAGAGGTTTTTAATGCCCAGTGAATTGATGAATTCTATTTGATGAAGTGAATGAAGAATTTAATTTTAGAAAGTCAGAGGAAATCAGTAGGAGGAGTAAGATGTTGGACGGAAGAAGACAGTAAGAATAGTTAAAGGTTTTACTGCGTGTTGAAAGAAGAATAAAGACTTAAATTAGGATGGCAAAAACCATAACAGTATATTAAACTGCCGACGCAAATTGCACATGCCCATTTCTTGTAAATAGATTTATTTTAATACTATTTAATTTAGATTTGATACATAATTTAATATAGATTTGATATATAGTTTGATATAGGAATTTGACATAGTAATTTGATATAGTAATTTGATATAAATTTGAGATAAATTTGATATATGTAGTAATTTGATATAAACTTGCTTAAAAGTATACAACTTGTGGTAGTCTTAAAACGATGTCCAACTTCCTACAGGAGCAAAAAAAAATAAGCACAGTTATTGCAACCAAACAAAACGAAAATGACACACGGCGTTCACACAAACTAAGGAATAGAGAACCAGGTTTATAGGAAGTTTGAGAAATACTTAATGATTGATGAACATGATGACACTGATTGGCAGGCGGTAAAAAATTTGTAGTTCGAATTGGTCACTGAAGGAACCGACCACCTCTCGGAACTGCTTAAAATTGAATCTCCCGATTTTGCTCGCGCAGAACCCAACGTCAACTTGTCCGCACAGCTGGACAAAAAAAGACGACCGCACTGCGCGCAAAAATTAAATCATCTGATGTTTATGTAATTCTCGGTGAGAAATGTTGAATTTCTCACAAGACGCGGTTACCTCATTTCCCCTCATTCCCTTAATTTCCCTCACTCCTTCTACTCCCTCCCCCGCATCCATCACTGCTGCCCGACATAGTATTCCGCCTACCCCAACCCTTGACCGCAACGTGACCCCTCCCCTTTCCGCTTTAAATACCTCGAACAAGAGGCATTTAACTGTTAATAAACGCGTTTGCTGGAGATACTTTCAGGCAAGTGCGATTGAGAGAATGAAGAAATGAACTGTAACTATTCTCACCCTAAGATCTGTCACAAATTTGCAACATTTGGAAGCAAAAGCCAACGCGGATGGAAAAACGGGAGAGGCTGTCAATACTACCATCCGTTCTTGGCTGGAATGCTATCAAAAATGTAGCTTGCAAACGAGATTCCTGTCGGTTTCACCACCTTTAACTCAACCTGCAGTTGAGAGGTAACGCCGAAGAGAGTCGGGACTCTGATAGTTCCTTCTCGGAACACAGGATAGATACTACTGCTACGCTCAAAACATCGGAAAAGATTATATAGTTAGGACTAAACTCGACTCAACTCGATTCGACTTTACTCGATTCGACTCGTCTCGATTCGAGACTCGACTCGACTCGACTCAACTCGACTCGACTCGACCCATCTTTAAAAGAAATCAGTTCTGGGAAGGGAAAATCGATTTTAATCAATGGAACAGGACAGTTCAGAAAATTATCGCACTGGCCAACCCAACCTACCGGAGTGAAGAAGAACCAAAAGGACTCGATATCAAGCGCAGCAATTTTTTAGGCCTACAGAAGTAAGTAGATCAGATTCAACAACAAATGCAGCAGCTGTTGACATTGCAAGAACAACAGCAGATATCACAGCAACAAATGCAACAGCATATGAGCCAGATACCCCTAGCAGTGCAGTGTTACAGCAACTAAGAACGCAAGGAAAAGAAGAGTCTGGCATCATGATAGCCAACATAAAGGGGCTCTTCCCAAGAAGAAAACGCCACAAGATCGGTGTACTTAGAAAAATGCTGAGACGAAAGGAATATTAGTATGCCTGCCTTAACAGGAAATCAAAAAAAAAAAAAAGAGGATAAAAGAGGATATCCAAGATGGAGAAATCGAGATGAAAGGCTTCCAACATTACCGAGCAGACCGAAAAGAAGGGAGGAGAAAAGGAGGCGTTATAGTCTAACTCAGGAACTCCCTAGCGGCAAAAACAGTTCCCCTGCATTTAGGCTCCAATGGATATGTGAAACATGTTATATTATACATCTCCCATCTCCAACTGTGCATAGCTATCGTATATCAACCGCATGCCTGCCCGCCGGAAAAATTAAAAAAATAAATGATACTCTCGAGAGAATAGAATCAGAGGTAGCCAACTTAGGTGTACCTTCCCCAAATATTGTGTTTGCGGGAGATTTTAACCTACCACACATACGATGGCCACACTTGGACTGTTTGGAACGGCACCGAGATCAGGCCAGAAACCAGGCAACACAACTACTTCGATTCGCAAGGGAGCACTTGCTAAGTCAACAGGTTCTGGTGCCAACAAGAGAACACAATATCCTGGATCTATGCTTCACCAGAAATGAAGAACTGGTTGCTGATATTCGTGTTGAGCAGACCGCACTGTCAGACCATCGACTAGTGGTAGTCGATACAACAATTGAGAGGGGAATCCAGCCAAGACCTACACCTCGAGAGGGGCTAGCTGGGCTAAATTTCCATCGTNGCGATCACGTGGACTCGTAGCAACATTTTTAGGTATTAGTGGCAAGTATATTAAAATATTTGAGATAGGAATATTTTGCATATTTTAAAACGTATAAAAATTATTTGTATTTTTATTTTTTAAAGTACATATGCAACATAGCATAAATATTTTTAAATGTGTTTATAATAGTAAATACGTTACATAGTGATTAGAATATAAAAAAATGTGAATTTCAGCATTTGGCGGAAATTTATTGCTTTTTACAAATTGGTAGAATATATGAATAACTTTGTAATTGGGAAAGTGGGATTAGAACCTATAATTAGCGCAACTTTGATCGCTACTTTATAGAATAGAATAGAAGCTGTCTCTTATACACATCTAGATGTGTATAAGAGACCACATTGTATGTAATCAGGGGTTTAAGTTGACCACATTGTATGTAATCAGGGTTTTGAGCTGACCACATTGTATGTAATGGGGGTTTTGAGGTGACCACATTGTATTTAATAAGGGTTTTGAGGTGACCACATTGTATGTAATCAGGGTTTTGAGGTGACCACATTTTATGTAATCAGGATTTTGAGTTGCCACATTGTATGGACTGAGGGTTTTGAGTGTCGAATGAGATACTTACAACGTTATACTCAACTTTGAATATTGATTTCATTTTTAATTGAAATAAAGCGATCTATGAATTACAATCAAATTTATACTAATCGATAAATTATCGCGAAATGATCATAACGGGGTTAAAAAGGAGGTTAAATTCTCACTGGTGCATAATGCAAAGTATAAATATTCTACTGTGCATCAATATGGATTTTTAATATATTAACTTGAAATTATTAAGTACATCATATTCCCCTCCAGGTAATAACCGGCATTTTCTGCTCTCGGAAAGTTTATCCTGCAATCAATTTTTAAACGTGAAAAATGCTTCGATTTTCTTTGAAGACTATACTTATTTTATTACCAGACCTAAATGGTATTTAATATGCAATCTATATATTGTTTGGGACTAACAAAACATAGTTTTGTACGGAATTGGAAACAACAAGTACGAGATATACGAGCCACTCACTGTGCAGCACACAGAGCTTGGTCGACCGTGAGTAGCAGAACCCCAGGCATTCCTGCTTGGCAGCGTTGCATTTGGCTGAGCAGTGTGTCTGTTCAGAGAATAAAACCCCATTTAATGAAGAAAATAATAGTCTTCAACAAAACTGATTATCCTTGGGGTGTAATCGGAGTATTTTTAGACATTTATTAAAGATAATAACGGAATACTGTAAAAACTTTAACTCAGTTGACATGTTTAAAAAAAAAGATAAAATGTCAGGGCATTATCAAAGATATTAATTTATTCCGAGGTTTAAGAGAGAAAAGGGAAGAAATATTGAGTCTGTAAGTAATTAATAACATTTAATTTCTGATCATGAGTCTTCGATAGAGTCTAAAAAAACTTTAAGCACAAAATATAGAGCCTGTGTTTTATCAGATCACGAATATTATCCTCGTCTTCATTTCCTATTATTTCACGGAAGTTCTGTCTCTGGTGCATATATATAATGAGACCTAAAAAAATTTGAAATACTGTTGAGTGCATCCGTCTCACATAGAGTAGAGATGGATAAGCTTTCGTCCTTTAAGAGAGTCTTCTTGAATTGTCATTATTTCTCGTAGTATTTTGAGAGTTAACCCTCTACCTCCATACATATTTCACTATCCGGGAATATAACTTAGATATAAGTTAAATTATACGTAAACTATCGGCTATATAAGTTAAACTATCAGTTAAAGTTAATATAAGTTAAATAATACGTAAAATATCGACTGTAGTATAACATGAGGACGGTTTCCCGCTATAAATAACATCTTAAACTAAGATGTTGTGCTCTTACACAACAGCAACCATCAATGCAATTTATTTTGCGCAAACTAGCAACATATCCTTTTTGGGAAGTAGACTTGTGACAGTGTGTTCTGGAGAGGAGAAGAGAGAAGTATATCATACTGTACACTTGGAAGATAATAACCGGACTGGCTCCCAACTTCGAGAGTGAGACTTCCAGAATAGTGACACGTTACAATGAAAAGAGAGGGACACTGTGCGAGGTTCCCACATTTTAATAACTGAGCCGCGGCCAGAGTTCAGACTCTTCGTGAGGGATCACTGTCCGTGGTAGGACCGAGGCTCTTTAATGCCGTGCCAAAAGCGCTGAGGGGAGGGGAGCTTACCCTCGCAACATTCAAGACTGGACAATTGGCTGAGAAAGATCCCGGATTGTCCAGTAAAGGGAAACTACCCTCAGCAAGTGACAAGCAACAGCATCTTGCATCAGCTGGCCCAAAGGAGGGCAAATAGACGGAACACGTCCAACGTTACATCCGGGACCCGAGGGAGGGGTGACCTGCCTAGCGACGACTCGGAGACGGAGGACGACGAAGGCTGAGCATCAGCTTGACCGTGGACTACTAAGTCCTAAACTCATCACAAGGTCAGTATTGCTCCGCTGTTCATCTTTAACTTATCATGGACGAAAGCAATGGCGAGCTACAGAGCTGTGAATTATTATATGCTATTGTTACGCATCAAAGTCATGTTTGATATCTTTGGTTTCTCATTTAACTCTATAACGAATTTGTTTTATACGGTATATTGATTGTCACTGAGAGGGAACACCCGGCATTCCACGTTCTTATTGTCTGTCACTGAAAGTGAACAACCATCAGGAGATTGTATGGCATTACATTTATGAGAAACAAAATAAAAGATGCCAGCATTTTCGGATGAATTTATCATTTTTTAATGACATTTTAAATGATAACATAACAAAAGCATTTAAAATGATAACATAATGAAAATTTAATTATTATTTCATTAATTACTACATGGGTAGTATAGAGTCAATATATAACTCGTATACAAACTTAAAAATTCCGTATTTCTCTAATTCCAGATATATACAACAATATTCAATGTAATGACGGAGAATGAACGGAAGCTTTCAAACTGATCTTACTAATAACATAAATAAAAAGGACAGTATATTTTTCAAGTCATTGAATCTTGGTAGAGCACATTTTTTCGTTATCTGCTTGTTTATTCGTCCTCATTTTATGACGATCATGTTCATAATAGAATTTACTATCCAATATTTCAGCTGTTTGCCTGACGCTCTTGTGAGTGACATGTATGTGACTTTGATTGTGATCATATATCGAGTAGGATTCAATTAAATCAATTATTAAAACAGTAACTCACCAGACTGGCAACCTCCTCCTGCAGCCCAGGGTTCTTGCATGTTTCGTAGATGCGCTGGAAGAGCGTGTCTACCTTGACAGCTTCGATTCTGACCAGCAGACCAACCGTCCCATGGCGAGCCACGCGATCACGTGGACTCGTAGCAACATTTTTAGGTATTAGTGGCAAGTATATTAAAATATTTGAGATAGGAATATTTTGCATATTTTAAAACGTATAAAAATTATTTGTATTTTTATTTTTTAAAGTACATATGCAACATAGCATAAATATTTTTAAATGTGTTTATAATAGTAAATACGTTACATAGTGATTAGAATATAAAAAAATGTGAATTTCAGCATTTGGCGGAAATTTATTGCTTTTTACAAATTGGTAGAATATATGAATAACTTTGTAATTGGGAAAGTGGGATTAGAACCTATAATTAGCGCAACTTTGATCGCTACTTTATAGAATAGAATAGAAGTGTCGGCACTGAAGAAGTAGGCCCATGGATCCGATTCGATGAATATCCACAATTAATAAATAAATAGGAGATTTTCTGAAAACATTAATTGAGTAAATTTCCTTATTTTAGAAATAGCGATTTGCCCGCGGTTAAAATATAACCATGTTATTCCAATATTTTAAGTACATGCCTATGTTTTTAACAATCTATTTCCAGTTGTGTAGTGTTTAGTGTGACTATAGTATCAAAAGCTATGAAAACTTAGCCCGTCAGTGAACAGAACAGTCCTTGCCTGAAAGCACTGAAACTGAGAAGCATTTTGCATTTCCCTATTTATAAGCGTTGCCTAGCTGGTCAGCTCATTGATCAGCTCATTGATTTAGCAACTAGTGTCAAACTTATCTAATTGATGTGCTGAACATGAAAGCGTCAGCCCTATTCAATCATCTTAAAGATCGGATGATCATAGAGAATATTATTAAGACAGCGATAAATCTGTGTAATTCAATAGAGATTAGGTCCAGAATACTATGTTAGAGTGTTTAGTTGCATTAGTCTGATCAGTGCGATTTAGTAGCCTTCACTGTGATTAGTAGCTTATGATCCGTTGAAACAATATTACCGGGAACTACAGTCGGAATTTAGATTAACTATGAATCGAAAATGATGGAGCTAAGATTTTCGCCAACTCACGTGTGTAAAATAAATTCGGAATTCCGGGAAATTTATAGACTGTATGATACGTTATATAAAGAATGAATGAATGGAATTGAAATACAAAATTATGAATTTTACTGAAAACTCGTGTTGATGCTTCCATTATATCATTTTTTAGGTATTTATAGCAAAAGTCCAAATATTGGATAATAAAACGAATGACTTTATATTGCTGCATATAATATTAGTTCTCAATTCTGAGAATTTGGTGCACAGACAAAGAAACATACACTCAAATAAATGAGAGGGATTTTGAATAAATAGCGATGAATTTTTCGCCTTTGCATGTGTCCGCTTGACCCAGACTGGGCCGGCAAACAAGCTTATCAGTGCAACGTCCACTCATCTGTTCGTGTCGTGGTTGAGGAATTGTGTTATTACTTGAACAATACACGGCTACACGGTTACACGGCTACACGGTTACACGGCTACACGGCTACACGGCTAACAGCTACACGGCTACACGGCTGCACGGCTACACGGCTGCACGGCCACATGGCTGCACGGCTACACGGCTGCACGGCTACACGGCTGCACGGCTACACGGCTGCACGGCTAGACGGCCATACGGCAACACGGCTACACGGCCACACGGCTACACGGCTACACGGCTGCACGGCTACACGGCTACACGGCTACACGGCTGCACGGCTACACGGCTACACAGCTGCACGGCTACACGGCTAAACAGCTACACGGCTTCACGGCTGCACGGCTACACGGCTACACGGCAACACGGCTACACGGCTGCACGGCTACACGGCTACACGGCCGTTAAACAACAACAATTCATTCCTAAAAACATTAAAATGAAATAAGATGCTAGTAGCTACTCCCTCATCTGAAATGTCAATTCAGGGATGGCCGAATTCTTATTGATCCGAATTCCATTAAGATAGCTGGGGAATATTGGTCACTTTAATTTTTCTGAAGATCGGAAAATTATTAATCAACAGATTAATTAATTATTGATTATTCAGACGATTTTTAATCGCTTTTTAACATAATAAACACAATAAAAATTCTCAGTGATCTATCAATAGAGTATTTGTAGAAGTTATTTGTAACGTATGCTTGTTATATCAATTAATAAGATTAATTAATTAATTAAGGGTTTTTCTGGGTTTTTTATTCTGGGGAATAAGGGTTTTTCGGGGTTCTAAAGCCAAACCCATGGTTTGAAAACCATAGAATTAGTGTTCCATGGTTAGTGTTCCATAAGATTAATTAATTAATTAAGGGTTTTTCTGGGTTTTTTATTCTGGGGAATAAGGGTTTTTCGGGGTTCTAAAGCCAAACCCATGGTTTGAAAACCATAGAATTAGTGTTCCATGGTTAGTGTTCCATAAGATTAATTAATTAATTAATATGTCTCTGGTATTTTCGTTGTAGAGTATCAAATATGTTATAGGAAAACAATTGATGTAATTTCTGAAAGTTATTTATTTCGTGCATACATTTCTTTTATTCTCCCTTCAGTTGGATCCTGTACTCTTCAATCTCTTACGCTGGTACCTCGTACCATTATCACAGTGTCAACAACTGCTTCAACTTGTCTACCTCTGCATCTGTAAGCCTAGGATGGCAACGGGAATAATACTTTATCTCTTCAATACTTAATATTGTCATAACATTGACACTTATATCAGCTGCTATTCAACTTGTCCACCTTAGCATCTGTAAGCCATAAGATAGCGACAGGATAACACAATATTTCCTCATTACTTATTTTTCTGAAAATAACTTTTATATTAGCTACATATACAACATATCAACCTCAGCATCTGTTGAGCCTAGACAGCAATGATGATAACACTATCTTTTCAATATTTATTATTGTTATAAATAGTTTTTAAAAAACTTTTGTAGCATTATACATCACTTCTACTAAACAATTGTATCGCAGGTATCTTCTCTGTGGTACGCGGGCAGCCCATAGGGCATGGACGACGTCTATTTCAACCTCTAAAAGTTTACGAAATTTGGAGGGAACGAATTCACGGGAAACGCAAAAACTGAGACCGTCGTAGAGTTGGACATGGATGCTTCCTCCTCGATTATCAGTGGACAATCGCCGTGGACTTTCTTCACGTAAATACATCTTTAAAGAGGGAGTACATCTACCTCAGTAACGTGAAATATTTTTTACTCAACGTTGCTCGTTCTGCAGTTTACGGCAAAACCAACTGATTGATGATCAAACGTTAGTGCTTCTAAATATTCTGTTCAATTTGAAGCAAAAAATATCAAGCAGATAAGATATATCAAGAGGTTCGAACCTCATTTAGTGAACCAATATGTGTTTCAGCTGTTTTAACTGTTTCAGCACTAGAAACCTAGGACGTCGCGGCGTAGCCGGACTCGTGGCCGGTCTCACGACCAATCTCCTAATTCGATTATCAAGTAATATCTCCCAAACTAATGAACGCAGCTCTATGAAACTTGGAACACGTATTCATCTGAACATAACGGTGATGTTTAGCTCGTAATTTTTTTTTAAATGTCACCTTCATTCGTGAGTTACGCGTCTATTGCGAAACAGGCCGGAGTTCGCTGTGATCGCAAAGAATTTCTTCCAAACTATTGAACAGATTTTAAAGAAATTTTGAATATACATTCCCAACTACCAAACGGTGATTTTTTAGCTAGTACATTTTTTCGATTTTACCTTCGTTTGTGAGTTTTTTTTTTATTTCACCGTCATTCTTGATGTCACACTTCCTTATATTCGGCCCGTCTCGCCGGGTAATTTGTCACTTAAATTCGCGGCGATCAAGAAATTTATTCTAAACTACAGAACAGATTTCAACGAAACTCTGTATATAAATACCTAACCTCTCAACGGTGATGTTTAACTCGTGACAATTTTTTCTATTTTGCTTTCGTTCGCGAGTTATACAGATATAGGAGGAACGACCAGCTTTTCTACTGGCCGGTTTAACCAAGAGCGCGTATGTATATAACCGTATAACTCGCAAACGAAGACAAAACGAAAAATTTGTAAACATCACCGTTGCTGAGGTTAGGAATTTAATTACTAAGTTTCGTTCAACTATGTTTAGTAATTTGGAAAAAATTTCTTGATTACTGCGAATTTCTGTTCAAATCACGAATGAAGGATAAATGGAAAAAATCGCGAACGAAGGCACAATCGAAAAAATTTTCACGAGCTAAACATTACCGTTCGGTAGTTAGGATTTTAAATTCAAAATTTCTTTCGAATCTGTTCAGTAGTTTGGAAGAAATTACTTGATCACTTAATTTCGTCTCCTATTGCCATATAACTATGGCAAAAACAAACTATGGCAAAATTCTAACAAGTTTCACGAGCAAAACATTATTGTTAGGTCCTAATGAATACGTGTACCAAGTTTCATCGAGTTAAGTTCACTAGTTTGAGAGATATTCCTTGATCATTGAATTTGGAAATTGGCCGTGAGACCAGCCGCAAGTCCGGCCGATAATTTGTCCGAAACGTAAACCCAGGAGAGGTTAAAAAACAGATCTGGGTGCAAAAACCATCCCTGGGAGTCACGTGCTGCCCGTGTATTGTACAAATCGTCAAACAAACGTTCGAACTTCTGACATTGACTTCGGACTACCGCCCCCCTACCGCCCTCTTCTTCCTTACCGCCCCCCAAAATCTTTCCACCGCCCAGGGGGGCGATATCGCCCACTTTGGGAACCACTGGTCTAAACTAATAATGCTCGTACGTACCTCATAAATTTAGGATACGTTCCTCAAGAGGAGGATTCGTGTCTTTGGAAGCGAGGATATGGGCTTCATTCAAGTCGTGGGTACGAGCATCGCAGGAAGAAGCACGTTTTTCATGAAAATAATTTAACCGGAGGTTACCATGACCCTTTCGCCACAAAGCAAATCTGTAGCATGTAATTTCATATTAAGATGTTCCGGGGTTTAGGACCCGAGTTCCGCGGTGTCCGTCACCGACCGGTCTACTTTAAACTGGTGGCTTGTGCTGTGAAGACCTAATGCTTGGGTGAGTGTTTAGGTAGGAGCTTTATTGAAAATTATTCATATTGTAGATAGTTTAAACTCTAACGGCAAATGTGTTCATTTTTATCTAAGAGTGCTAAGTGTTAAATCCATTCTATTCACCAATCAAACTTGGCTACTGCCGTCAGGTGGAAGTTTTACTGTTTCACCTAAACACTTTTTGGTAACCAAACTACTTTATTAATTATTTTACTTTCACTTGCTCTCATTAGTTGTTTTTCCAACCCGGTGATCCTAAGCGAGTGTTACTTATCATTATTGAGCTCAATTCCCTTTTTATTATGAATATTCGTTAAGAGGGGGCACAGCGAAAATAGGATTTTGTTACCTAACTTTTCTCACTACTTTAACTTTATCACTGCTAAACTGAACTTCAATGCTGCGTGTATATATTAATGATACTATTTTATACTTATAGTGTGTCATAGCGTGTGTATTGATTAGGTATTTCTTCTGTGTGCAGTTACTGCTTGCCCCTCTCGTGCTCCTTACATACACTTTAGTTCACTCTAGTTTACAACCAACTTCAAATCATTCAAGTTTCTTGTTTAACTCATTTTTCCATGACGGCTGTGAAATTATTCACCTGTAAATTCAACCCATAGTCTAGTATACTTAAAATATACACTTGTTTTACTATTCTCCCAGAAGAATTATTAAGGTTGCCAGAGACATAAAGCGGGTCCTTCTGACCCCACCCGTATTCCACGCGCCGGCAACAATAATATAATAATCTCATGACGAAGACATTTTCGCATTTCAAAATTTAGACACCAGACTCGTATTGAGGGAGTTACTGCCAAAAAAAAACAATAAATACGAGCCTCATTTAGCTAGGTTTCATGCCTTGCAGGAGAAAATAGCCCTCACAAAGAGGAGGTTTATGGCTTCTAAAAAAAGTGGGTACATGTCTCTTTGAACGAGGATAAGGAAGTCATGAATGTTAAGATTTTATATTGCTCTCAGGGGTCTCAAGTTCATCGGCCAGTCTGCGTGCGTTTATCCCAAATACCAATATACCGTCAACGGCATTTCTATTCATTATGGCTACGCAACATCGGTAAGAAAAACCTTCAAGTGTCCTATAGTAAGCTTGTGCTGTTTCCTTAAAAACTTTTGTTGCTGTTTAGAAAATCGCTCGAATATATATTTCGCAATAAAACAGATCAACTGGAAATCTTCAAGAATCTATAATAGGAGGGATAAGTGAGTGAGTCTGGAGAATTAATTTGAATAAATCATCGGCTTGTTGAATAATTGAGGGAATTTGTTGACACTCCAGTTTTTAATGGCCCTCCAAAGACAGTTAAACTTTAGAAGCCGTTGACTTACCTTACCTAAATGGGTGATCTTCACATGCATATTTGTGAGAGTCGTTCATGCTGCGCGTAAAAAAAATCGTTACTGTCATAGGACCATTCAACAGGTATACAATGTCGAAATTTATGCATAATTTACTTGCATCCAATTTCAAAAACTAGGATTATTCTTACGTGTAATTGGGCGCTAATTACTGCCACACGTCGACATTGTTTACTGCCGTTCAAACTATTTTTATTGAGCGCTATTAATCGTTCTTCGTATAATTAACCCTGATTCCTGTCCTGCTCTCAAGATGTCATCTCTGGGCTTGCCTGACAACTCGATCAGGTCGGTGGCGAGAGGCTGCCTCAGCAACACCGTCTACAGGGACCAACTCTAGCAATTCCAGCAACGGCCGGAAGAAGATATCAAAAAGATCATACGTCAAGAGAACTGATATATTACACACGCAAAACATCAGTAATGTATCACATGCAATGACTTTGAATTGAATTAAAACAAAAATTTTGTTGCTTTATCACCCTTAAGGAACAGACCCCGAAGATATTTGAAGAACTTTTGAGAAACAATATTATTTTTGCTCTGATCAAGCTCCGCTACGACTGACCATTGAAGTGCGAGTTTGATAAGAAAATATTCGTTCCAATCATTGAACAAATATTAATCTAGATTAATATCCTACTATGCAGTTATATTTCATTTGGATTCATAGTCATCCATTTCAAACTGTTAGAATCACTGATGTGATAAGGAGTTTTTAGCAATTCAGTATGCATTATTAGAAATTGTGAATAAAAGTTTCAAAATATAATCCGTAGACTACATTTAGACGTGTTTTTTTTTGGAAATAAGTTGCAGATAACGATATAAGGCGTGTTATTTTTGGTTCCCACCTCTTAATGTGAGAGGGTTTTTTTGGTTCCCAACCTCTTGGTGTGGAGATTATGCAAGTATTTTGTCTTCTATTGGATTTGAAAGTTAAAAGTTTGTATTTTGAATCGTATTCTTTTATTGTTTAGAAACACCTATAAAGTCGTATTCGCAGAGTTACTCGTACCGCACGGAAAGAAAACATATAGATGGATTTGCAATTGCGCTTGTCCGGCGATCGTCACGGAACCGAAGTGAGTCAATTTAAGAATTTTTCTTTCCTACGCTTCAGCTGATGGACATTTTGGTATCTTCAAACGCTCAATAGTTTGTATCGGGGCTCGCTCGTATTCACTCAATGAATACCTTCGTCTGTAATTAGGTATGAATGACAGTTTCCTGAGTTTTTTAAGAATGTTCCTTCCACCTCAAATCGCAATATTTCTGATAAAATTACTGAGGGCTCCCAATAAATACTAACCGTACCCAAACAAGGTTTTCATCGTGATATGTATATTGATCGTTCTTACAACCGAATTCACCCTCGATCCTGCCTCTGGTGATAGAAGTGGTCAACTGAAGCTAAAATTTACTGCTGAGATTTTTAGGTTCTAGGACTTCAAGTTTCTAGGTGACTAGTTTAAGTCTGAGAGTTTTCCAGTTTCAAGGTTCTAGATTTTGAGGTTTCAATATTCTTGACCTTTCTGTTTCAAGATTCTAGGCTCTGTTTATTCACGGTTCCGTACAGGATAATGACTACAGCAAGGCAGGAATTCGTTCATATCCGACGGGACTTCACTTATATTGATAGTGACCATACCTGCGTTTAGGGCAGAGAAAGGTCCTGCTACGGGACCCCGGCAGAATTTTCTTAACATGGGAGTTGAGTGACAAAATGTATTATTGCTGTATAATATATTTTTTATTATGCCAAAGGAAGTGAATTGTGAGATTTTAGATAAATCTTTTGTTCTATTAAAAAATTTTTAGCATTCGTGTCTCTAAAATGTTTAAATGAGGTGCTGTCAGATATACATATGACGCCGTATGCGAAAGTGTTTGATAACATGTAAAATATAATTCATCTACTTCGACGTGAAAAGATTGTGCTAGTCAAATCAAATTATCAACATTTATTCTTGATAATTTGATATCCCAGTATCTGAATTATGGTTTACAGGTCCACACTTTTTCAGCCAAAATTTCAAATTTGAACACTCGTAACGGCGAAAATTAGGCGCGAGCGTGGCCGCTCGCGATGGTGCATCAGACCTCTCTAGATCGAGATCTATCTGGGGCAGGACATATCTAGATCAAAACTTAAATTGGTGCAGGATATATCTAGGTCAAGACCCATACAGGTACAGGACATACCTAAATCGAGACTTACTTACTTAGGTGCAGGATGTTTCTAGATCGAGACTAATCTAAGTGCAGGACCTATCACGATCGAACCCTATCTAGGTGCAGGACCTATTTAGGTTGAGACCTATCCAGGTGCAGGACCTATCACGGTCGAGACCTATTCAGGTGCAGGGCCTATCTAGGTCGAAACCTATCCAGGTGTATGATCTATATAGGTCGAGACCAATCGAGGTGCAGGGCCTATCTAGGTCCAGAAGTACGGTGGCAACGTTGCGGCAATTTAGACAACGTTAGACACTGCCTCTGGCGCTGCACTGTGGCAAGGGTTGGTGCCGGCATTATCATCCGCTGCACATCTCCTCGACTACGGCGAATTTTGCCTTGGTTTTATGAAGCTACGAAGCCTCAGTTATCGACGTCTGCGTGGGGACCTCATTGAAGCATACATGTATACTCATGGTTTATACAAGGTCCCAGAAGGATTACTAGAATTTGAATTAAGAACCAACACCAGGGGCCACGGCTATAAACTAAAAAAAAACTGCGTTATAACACATCCATGCGACAAAATTTCTTCTCGCTTCGAGTCACCGACATGTGGAACAGCCTCCCTGATAGAATCGTTCACGCTCCAAGTATGAACGCCTTCAAGAACAGACTAGACGAAGCTATGCATGAGCATATGTTCAGTCTTGAAATGCCTAGCAAATTACGGACCATGCAATAAGTCCAGCAGCTATCTTAATCAATCGTCTGCAATGGAAAGATCGGGTTCCAAAGGCCGGATCCCTTGTGAATCAAGTCACGAAAAATTCAAGAATCGGCAACAAGCCATGGGCCTATTTTCTTTAATGCCGACACTTCTATTCTATAGTTCACAAAAATTCCTACATGCTGAGGTGTCGATGGACGCACTTACGACCCATTCTTCCTTGGATTTATAAGATGCAACGAAGGATTCCACAAGATTTTTAGATATTGCTTCACTAGCATGAAGCAATCAAACACAATCTTGAACCTGGATTTTTTCTGCCGCTTAATTTTGTTTCATTTCCCTTTTTCTTTGCCAATTTTGTCACCTCATAGCTTTTCCTTTTAATTTTATTTCTTTTTAGATTCTACTTGTACAAATAATTAAAACAATTTTTTATGTGGATTTGGAGGAAAAATGGAAATCTGTCGGGCAGGACCAAGTAATCTGAAAATTATAACATACAGAATGTAGACAAAATATACGAAACCCAGTAATAAACATCAACTCTTCAATTAGTTATTACTGTCGACTGAAGCACATGTAATCCGCAGGGTAGGCCGAATTAGGCAGCGCAACACAGCTGTACGGCGCAAAAGACTGGCAGACGTACGGCCTCACTCGCGAGCAGTCAAGGTCGTTGAGTCCATCAGCAGCTTGTTCCAAACACATTTCTATGCCCCAAGCGTAATCAGGCTGTCCAGGGCGGAATGGTGGTAGGTACTTCGGGATTACACCTGATCAGAAAAATAACGTTAAAGCGTACAATTTGTTGCTAGATGCATTTTCCAACCGTTATTGTTATTTAAAATTTCATGATTAGCATCTATATCATGTGGATGATTCTAATCAGCAAAAGTGAAGATTGACAATTTTTATGTTAATTGTGTAGGGCAACGTTATGGAGCGGACCAACAAGGATTCATTAATTTATGGGGTACACGAATACTTTTTAAATAAAATAACGTGTTCAAAAACTTCTAACATAAAATTAAAGTTGAAGGACCATACTTGTTGCTGATACATGATTTTTTTAATTTAAATGGCTTTAAAAACATCTCAACGATGTTAAGAGGTAAAAGAATATAGAATAGAATAGAAGTGTCGGCATTGAAGAAAGAGGCACATGGCTTGTTGCCGATTCTTGAACTTTTCGTGACTTGATTCACAAGGAATCCGGCCTTTGGAACCCGATCTTTCCATAACTGACGACTGATTGAGATAGCTGCTGGACCTATTGCCTGGTCCGTAATTTGCTAGGCATTTTAAGACTGGACATATGCTCCTGCATAGCTCCGTCTAGTCTGTTTTTGAAGGCGTTCATACTCGGAGCGTCAACGATGCTATCAGGGAGGCTGTTCCACATGTCGGTGACTCGAAGTGAGAAGAAATGTTGTCGCATGGATGTGTTCCAAAGCTGTTTTTTTAGTTTATAGCCGAGGCCCCTGGTGTTGGTTCATGTTTCAAATCCTAGTAATCCTTCTGGGACCTTGTATATGCCATGAGTATACTTGTATGCTTCAATGAAGTCCCCACGCAGACGTCGATAACTGAGGCTTGGAAGCTTCATAATCTTCAATCTTTCCTCATAGGAATTGCCTTTCAAGCCCGGAACTATCTTTGTTGCGCGTATTCGAACACTCTCCACTAAATTTTTGTCCCATTCAAATTTCTGTGACCACACGAGGTTTCCACACTCTAGGTTCGGGCGCACGACAGCAACAAACAACTGCTTCATCGCTTCTGCATCTAGGAACTGTAAAGAGCGTCTGATCAGTCCAACTAGTTTATTGGCTTACAGGGCTGACAGGGCGATAGTTGCCAGGGCAGCTTTTGTCACCTTTTTTGAACAACGGTGTCACTTGAGCTTCTATCCAGTCAGCCGGCAACATTCCTTCCTTCAAAGTTTTTCGAAAAAAATGACGTCAGAGGGCCGGTTAGGACAGTTGCTAATTGTTTGAGTAATCTGGGTGGAAGCCGTCTGGTCCACCTGACTTAATTGAATTTATAGCGATAAGGCGCTTGAGAACCTCTTCTTCTTGTATTTCAAAACTTGTTAATTTAGAGCCGACTGGGCGCTCCTCAATAGCTGGAATACTGTTCAAGTCCTCTTCAGTAAATACGCTACTGAAAAAATGATTAAGCACGTTAGCTTTGCCCTCATCAGAGGATATCTTTCGTTGATCTACTTTCAAATTCACTTTCACCATGACCCAGCCACATTCATGTCCTTAATACAGTTCGAAATATTCACTGCATTCACTGCTTCACGGAGTTTATCATAGTCGCCTTTCGCAAAATTCAAACGCTCACGCTTCCGAGGCGTCTTTTCTGTACAGCACTTTAGATTGAAAAACAATGATTGGTGATGGCTTTTGCCCAATGAAGCCTCGTGACGAAGCTCATCTAAATTTGATTCATAACTAGTAAACACCAGGTCTAGAATATTGGAGTCTGTTTACTTCTATAATGGGTTGGTTTGGTAACGTGCTGGACTAGGAAAGAATCTCTTACTGACTCCATGAACAAGGATGCTGGGTGATTCTCTTCCCTTGGCGATGATCCATCTATCCAGTCTAGCTCTGGATGATTAAAATCACCAACGATCAACGTGTGTGACCTACGGAAAGTAATGCTCGGTAAAAGACTGTTTAGTACTTTATCGTTATCAGAAGAACTGTTTGGTGATCTATCCACGACGCCTATGAGAAGGCTATCTTTGCCTTTGAGAGAAAGTTTGCACCACACTGATTCTCCAGCTGATTGATGTTCTGCAGAAAACTTAACTTACTGGGTCCCATAAGAGGTTCTAACCCAAAATCTACACCTCTATTGCACTGCTCTTCATTCAAGTTATGAAAACAATCAAAACCTGGCAACTGAAATTCAATAGGTACAATTTCCCCCCCCCCCCGTGATTTTTAGGGAGTGTTTCTGTTATACAAATAATGTCTATGCGCTCGTTCTTACATTGTTTGCAGGCCTGGATCTATGGACATGACTTCTTACTTGTCTTCCAGCTCCGCTGACTGACCGTGTGCGGCCGGTTTTGTCTTGACATCGTGAAAGTGGTTGACCTGAGTCTCCCTTTTCCGCCTGAGTCTCTCCTGCCATTTCTTGCGAAAATTTTCTCTCAAGGGGTAGCATCCTTCTTAACAAAGACTGAATGAAACACTGTGAATTCACTTAGCTTTCTCGCAACCTTAAGCACATGTCCGACCCTGAGCTGTATCCTGCACAGTTACTACGAGCCGTCTACAGGCGGTAGCGTCTTTCGATCGCAGCCTCTTGCATGCCGTTATATTCACAACGACGTTAAGTGCCTTGGCACAGCAATCAGTAATAAATTCAGCATCCGAAGCATTGCTTTCGGGAACGAAAGCAATGCATTGGGAACGAAAGCATTGCTTTTTTACCAAACAAGGTTAAGTTTTCTTCTCTCTCTATCCAGCAGTTCACGAGTTCGCACGTAGGCGAGATCAGAGATGACCCCTTTGCGGCCTTTATCACCTGTGTTATCGCTATTTTCTGTTTTGTGCAGATGAGCTTTCATTTCCACCAGCTCGTTTCGTAACGAGTGTAATTCGCTACGCAACAAGCTCAATTCTTTCTTGTGGTTCTCCTTCATTTCGGCTCTTTTTCTCAACTCTTGCTTGTTGGTTATTTCCATTTCGGCTTTCAAGACAGAAAACATTGAAGAGCACTTCTCTTCCACCATCTTTTCGCTTTTTACAGCGTTAAGTTCAGGTTGTTGGCAGTTCTGGCAGTACCAGTGTACTGACTTGTTTTTGCGAATAAGCGAGCAGTCTGTCTTGCTCAACTTTGCACAATTGTTGCAGATGATATCCTCGCAACGATCACAGGCCACCGTAGCGTCATTGACGTTAAGCAATCCCAGCTTGCAAAATTTACAAATTTCTCCTCGCTCATTTTGCGATTTGATCTTCGCATTCGGGTTAACAGGACTGGAGGCCTTCTCAATTAATCTTTTTTCCTCTCCGACCCGCCATCATGAAATGCAAGAGCTACAAAAAACACAAGTTGAAACTGGATCAAGTTGAGTAAAAATTGTAAAGTTTCAAAAGTGCTGTAAAAACTCGGTTACAGACTTTAGAATAAGCAGCTTTCAGAAAGCGGCGATGTGAGCGGCTGTAAAGGTGTTCAGGGTAGAGGAGGTGAGATTGGACATAAAACAAAGGCTGTATTGTTCTACACTGGCGTTGCAGTGCACGTTGCCCTCGCTTGCTAGCGACCATCGCTGACTCTAAACCGTGTTATTTCAGCTGAAAACACTTTTACTATAGGCTTGTTTTTTCTATTCGCACTCTCTTTTACTGACTTCACTGAAAATTCGGTCATTCACTGACACGGATCATAAAAAAATGCAAAAAGAGTTCCGAAAATGGCACAGTAGTCCGAAAATGGCACAAGTTAAAAGTTGAAAATCTGGGACCGCAAAACACGAGCGTCCGCTCTCGACCACGACTGAAACTTGATAGAATATGCCTAAATTATCTGCTAGATTTACAACTTAAACAATTTATTTTTGAATTATTATTTAGCATTAGTAAAGATTTTATAAATATTAGTTCATTATCTTTCTGGAGTCAAACAGAATGATCAACTTCATAAAAAGATTGAAATGAGATGGAGAACCGACTCAACATCAACGAAGTCCCCGTAAATATTGTTTAATAGATCAATTCTTTTCTTTATGTCATAGATCAGCTAATGATTGTATCAAGGATGTATTTATTGATATCAAAATCAAATACAAAAATCAAAAATCAAATAACTCACCTCCGTTGTCGGCTGGGCCACCAGAAGTGAGAAATGTCCAATTGCGCCCGATACAATCAATTCCTATCCAGATCGAGCTTGCTGAGCCAGAAGCCTTACGCAAATCTGTAGCTTCCGACGCATTCTGGAGACGAATATTTTTGTTTGAAGCTTGTGAGAGCCTATGTTACTACACCAGAATAAGATATTAGATTAATTAGAATAAGAAAGTTTCTTTCCTCCGTTGAACTGAACCCAAACGGGAAAACTTTACATAAACAACTTCCACACATAAATAAGTGTACATAATGCTGAAGAACAAGTTTGTAATGAATAAATAATAAACAGCATATTTTGCATATTAAAACACGAAACGAATTTAGATATTTGAAGAATTATTATCGCCCCCAACAGTAATTTGTCTCACTGCCGGAATGCCGAGGTAGCTGTTCAAACCCCTGCACTTGTAGAAGCCAGAAGAGTGATTTGCGCCTGGGTAGAAGGAGTAGCTCCTCATGCCGACGATCAGCATGGAGTTCGCGAGGTCTGATGATTCTGAAGAAATGAATGGATTTTTTTCATCTCGAAGAGACGGTCTATAATTGATTAAATCAAAAGTTTTTAATAAGTTTTTAAAGTAGGTAGCGCGATTACAGAATGAATATTAGGAAGGTATTTAAATTGAACTTTTATGAAGTCATCTCGTGCCTGTTTTCAACAGAGTGATTCACGGAAACTTCCTGATTTGAAAGCTCAATAAAAAGAACTAGTATAGACATTATCGCAGTATAAATTTCATTGAAAATATATTTACTGAATTTTAATAGAGCTTAGTTTTAAACATGACATCGGACACATGACGGCCCCCATTGTCAATGCATTCAGTTGGTCAATTTTTGTTCCGTTCAACTCGCTGTAGCATATTGAAGAGTATGTTGGCGATGACTTGGCGTATGTTGTTCTTCAAATGAGGTAGTGTCCTTGTAGACAATTGATTTAAGATAAGCCCATAAAAAATCACACGGGTCCAAATCGGGGGATCGGGCCGGCCAAAGAAGGTCACCTCTCACGGAGATGAAGCGCTCTGTAAAATTTTGCCTCAAAAGATTCATTGCACGTCGCGCTCTGCGACGTGCACCCTTGGTTGGTATTGGCTTGGTAATAAACTTGCTCCATCCTTGGTATTAGTTTCGGACTTAGCAGTCCCAGGCCACCGATATGGATCGCAGCCTTTGATTATCGCTCATCATTTGGGCCAGCTGATGCACGATGCTATTGCTTGCTTCTCGCCGCTGTTAGTTTTGCAGGGGAGGTTGGCCTGGGATTGTGCCCAGGAACACGTCCAGTCGTCTTTTGAAGGTCTCCAGGGTGAACTACCCCTCTCTTAGATTCTTTGGTAGGACGTTTTACAGCCTCGGCCCTGCCACGGAAATTGATCCTTCCCGCAGGGATTGAAATCTGACTGCAGATTGTTAGAACCAGATTTCCCTGACATTCGTTTCAGCCAGTTTTGGCAAAAAAAGGCGTTAATCGTTTGAGTGTACCGCAGAAGTCACTGCTTCTGCGCATTTTTTTCCTCAAAGAAATATGGGCCAATTATGACTTTGCGCATTGCACACCACACATTTACGCGTTCACAATGAATTTAGTGGCCACTGATGGAGTTCACGCGGATTGTTATCACTCCAATAACGCATGTTTTTCTTGTTTACTGTTTACGCTGCTGGAAGCGCTGCATTCATACTTCCACTTGCCCTAAGTGTGTTTGCCCACGTAGGAACCGATTTTCCGATCAGGAACCCGACGTGAAGGACGAATGCGGAACCGAGTACGGAATGCTCGTTGAGTAGCGATAATGAAACGGGCATTAGAAAAGTACGCCTCAACAGCAAACGCACGCTGTTCACTTGTCCAATACATGTTAGCAACTGACAAGACAGGGGAGAAAACTTCATGATCTTGCCTTTCATATTAAATACTCCCTGCCTTTTCCTACATTACCTGGCTACTTGCCGCGAAATACAAAGCAGAAATTTCCCGTGAATCACCCTGTATGTTTACGAAGTTCTACGGCTCTGGGTCATGGTATAGTATAGTATAGTAGTATAGTATAGTATCTTCGGCATTAAAAAAATAGGCCTGGATAGGCCTGTCGCCGATTCTTGTACTTTTCTTGACTAGACTGGCCTTACGGACGGTAGATTTAAAATCGCTTCTAGATATCAGTTGTTCCGTAGGGTACGNTCTGTCTCTTATACACATCTAGATGTGTATAAGAGACAGGATTTAGAACATTGGCCTTGCCCTTATCAGAAGATATCTTCCGTTGATTTACATTCAAATCAGCAATACCGTCCCTTGTCTTACACTTCGAACTAGCATACAAGAAGAAGGCTTCGGGTTCCTTTTCGAGTTTTTGGCAACGTCTTTTTCAAAATTTTTGACTGCGGTGCGACAAGCTTTTTTAGCTTGATTTCGAGCTCTAGCATACAGGTTATACTCAACATCGCTACGAGTTCGTAAATAACGCTTGTAGGCTTCCTTCTTTGCTTTTAGCTTTGCTTTAACCGTATTGTTCATCCACAGTGTTTTTCTGACTCCACCGAGCTTTATCTTAGGTACACACGCATCAACTGCAGACATAACCGTGTTCTTGATGAATGACCAAGACTCCGCCACATTCATGTTCATGATACAGTCCGACATGTTCGCTGCACTCACTGATTCACGAAGTCATGCATAAGAGGTTAAATATTAGAACAATATTGTTAAGTTTATGATAAACCTGGCATTAGCGTTTTGAAGATGAATATATTAGCTAAAGTAATGAGCGATTGCAAAGTGTTGAAAATAAAAGTCAAAATCTTTATTCACTCCGATAATTCCTCAGATTTTCGGTAAATTAAGCCCCCAGATTATCACATTAAAATTCGTGTTTGCATGGAATAATTTGCAAAACATTTCCGCCAGCACATTCAGAAGTTACTTAGTTTTTGAGAAGATTAACCGATGTCAAGATGCTGTCATATCCAGACGAATAAACACGTGTCAAAAAATTATTCACTGACTAGATTCTCAAAATTGATTGAACATATTCAGTTGAACCAAACAATGTGAAGCATTATGAACTATCACAAAATTGCCCCACGTTGATTCCTCCCTTCAGCATAGTGTCTACATAGAGGCTGCTAATATTGCCCAATGTTGACACGCTTCCTTACACACAGCACGAGCAGAGCTAGTGACTCTGACACGCCCCTTTGCCAGTCTAAACTGGGTCAAGATGACCCACACGAGGGCAAAAAGTAAATCGCTATTTGGACAAAGTCTATCTGATTTCTTTGATTGACTGTATGTAATTTGTTAATGCAACTTATGCAAAATTGTACTGATATCAAGTTGTTGTTGTAACTAATTTTGACTGAAAGATGACAAATGAATCAATCCAGTAAGGGTTTAAAAAAATTAAGTGCTGAACAATAGTCTTACTTCATTTTCATATTTATACATTTTATTCGTTCAAGAAGTAATATTTTCATAAAATCTAAGTGATTGATTTTTAATATCTTAATTTTAACTAAAAACATCAATAATCTCATGGGAAATCATTCTCAACAGGAATTGTAAATATTTTTCTCTCAAAAAATTTTCTCTCGCGTATAATGCATAAATGTTAAAACTTTTTATCGCTGTAAAAGAGATATAGAAAGTACTATGCTCTACTAATTTGATTCTATACTCCAGTAAAATAATTGTTTTACATGCTGTCAATACCAACTTGAAAGAAATTTTGCGGTAGCAGCATTTCGTTTGTTGTTCATGCATGAGAGTTGACCGAGAATAAAGATTTTTCTAGAATAAATAATAATCTAATCGAGAATAAAGGTTAGCTACGGTTTGTCGTCTATATGGCGTGGGTGAGGAAAATGCTTTTTTCATCGTGGATTTGGTGTCACCCCTATTAAAATTTTCCAATAATTTTCATATATACACTGTAAAAATAGCTTGTGCACTGTATAAAAAAAACCTAATTTAATGTTCGGTTTGTTTACAGAAACCGTCCTAGATGATAAAACTGAGATGAGAGATTCCATTAATCTACGCGAATGCACACACTTCTGCAATAATTATGACAGTTTCAATTCAGAAGAAAAAATATGGAAGAATAAACGGCCTGTAACAAAAATATCAACATAAACTATGACACAATAAGCTTACTGTGCAACACGCACGACGCGTTCGACGCCGAGTAGCAAAACCCAAGGCAGTCTTGCTTGACAGCGCGGCACCTCGCCGAGCAGAGGATCTAAAGAAAAAACACAGAATTTAAACGAAGAAAATTAACTTACGGTGAAATGATTGCTTATGGTTTGTTTACCGGTGTTCTTTGCTCCGCCATTTTTACAGCCTCAGTCGTCCGGTTATGGCCACATGCTGTTCGTAGCGTACTTCCTTAAGAGCACAATTAGCTTGTTTGTTTTTCCAGTACGGAAGCTGTGATTACTCGCAACACTGAAGGACTTTTAGGCTCATTTTGAAGCACATTTCAAAATAATAACCGGAGAAAAAAAGGCGTGAATGTTTCATCACAATAATATCTGTCGAACAACATCATTTAATACATTTATTATTGAGAAAATTGAACCATAGCTAAGATCGTTACTATGCATAAAAATAGATTCAGTATCATTGCGTTTCAAATGCAGAAATGCAATTTATTGCTAATTAGTCAATACCACAAGTAAAGAAATAAACAGTTATAGATCAATGTCCTGATATGAAAGTTGTAAGATTCCAGTTATCAACACTTGCGGAGTAATCTTGTAGTGTGTACAAAGTGTGATTTTTCATGAGAATGTTGCCAAATTCCAAGAAACTGTTCAAGGTTTTATCTCAGAAGTAAACAATATTTGGGATAAGAATTATGTAATTATTAAAGTAAATCGGAATCGGTTTTATGAAGCGCAATCCAGTCTTTTCAGGGGAGTTCAATCGAGTAAATGAAACACGTGGAAAAATTTATATTGTACAAGCAGTAGGTATGTACAATCATATGATATTGTACAAGCAGTAGGTAGGAAGTACGAAAGCGCGTATGAGCACATTTTGGCAATCATTTTCGGGAATTAAAAATATGAACACGTACCTCGTACCTCTATAAAATTAAGCCTAGTGATTCTCGTTACTTTATATTCATAGTCACTGATATTGGATATCTATTCAGAACACGTGAATTGACCATACCCAACCACTTCCCGCAATAAATAACACAATTAATCGTTAACAAGGCAGCCATTTAGGAACTCACCCGACTGTCAGCAACGGCGTTGTTGATGATGTTCCCACAGGTTTGGTAGACACGTTTGAAGACGGCTTTATTCAATGTACCTGAACTACTAGCTAACCATACACCTACGAGCCATGCAACCGCGTGGGTAAGTGACAACATTGTAGATAACTACCGAGATGTCTTCATTGTTTAAATATAACCTCTGAATCTACTCGAGTAATCCTGAAAAAAATTGTATTAATAGGAATGCTGTGTTTAAAATATAATATTAATTGGTGCGTGAGTTACGACAGTCCGGAATAGCAAATGACATGCACATACCCATGCTGATGAATGATCCAAGTAAGTCTTAACAGAAATAGTCTACTATATTGGCAAATGCGAAAGCCCCGAATATTTCAGCCGAAAAGTAATATGTACCTGACCCTATTAAGACCCCAAATCAACCGATAGGTTAATATTTTATTGACATTGTATGAAAAATTCCTTCGCCGTGCATATAAGTGTTTGAAACTGAGGATGTTAACGAAGGACAGAGATGCTATAGCGTCTCACAACTGCATGGTGGTGTCGCTGACTGGAATTATCGTGCCTTGTTTTTTGACAGGGGGCATTAATTCTAGGTCATTTAATAAAATTCCAAACAGAACACATAATTTCTGTTAATAATTTATGTGAAATATTTAATGTCTCTCAATATTATGTAATTAGCCGAATGGAAATCATGTCCTATATATAGTTCGCAAATGTCAGTTATGTTGCCAAAAACAATAGAACGAACTTGCTAGCTAAATTTCCTGGCCAAGAAATCAGTCTGAAAGTCTTTAACTAGTTAATATTCTCAACTGAACTCCACACTGCTTTAGATAATCTAGGAGCAAAAATCTCATCTGTCTCAGATAAGAAATTTATAATCTTTCCAAAATCTGAACAAATATATGCAATTCATTGGTAGTCGGCATCCAGTTTACAGTTCACGCTGTTTTTCAAGGCAAGGGTTCTCCATTAGCGGAAAAAATTGGTACAGTCGTGGTATGCGAACACGAAAATTACTCTTTAAAACTTAATTTTGAGGTCAGAACAGTCATGGTTAGTGAATTCTTCCCCCTACACTATTGTTCTTCAGATCATCTTATATAATTCTAGGTTGTTGTTGTGATTGTTGCCCCAGCCTAGCGCGTCAGTCAGGCTGGACCAGACGGGCCTGGCGCCAACAAGACACCTGAACCATAATCGCCAATGGAGTGGCCGGACCGAAGTTGGGCAAGTATTCGTCGTGTTTTGCGTGGCAAAGTGACTTCGGACTTGTTCTGAACGTCCGCCAGATCCACCCCATCTGTCGCCTACCTCTTGCGGTTATTGCCGTTACGTGATCACCAAAATTGACCTGAGTATTCATCAACACTCCTAGATCACGAACAATTTGTTTCTCCTCGATTTCCGAGTTGTCAGGTGCTGCGTAGCGGTGCTCCATGCCAGCTCTTCCGCTACCTCTGTATCTCAGAACCTCAAACTTGGTCCCGTTGAACTGCATGTTGTTCACTTGGGCCCAGTCATATATTGCAGAGAGGTCTTCTTGCAACCTCTCGCAGTCCGTCCTGTCCGTTATGGTGTGGATTCGTTGGACCAGTGTGGATAATTCGTTGCTTCGATTTTCGTTGCGGAATTCAGTGTAGGCTGAGCGCCCATGTAGATAGTGAGTGATTGCCATGTAGATAGTGAGCGATCCAGCGTGCGATTGAACGGGGCAGGGTATAATCGATAAAGTCGTCAACGAGTGTTCGATGGTTGACTGTATCGAAAGCTTTGCTAAGGTCCAAAGCGGTAATGATAGTGTGGTGGGCAGGTTTCTTTTAGTTGAGTCCATTGGTGATGTCGTTTTTCAGGAGAACGAGGGCCGAGGTATAGATATTGTTTTAGACCCGGCCACTCAGTGTCCGGGTCTAAAACAATGTTGGTGCCCGGCGATTCTAAGGTGTTCGTTGATAGTGGGTCAAGGCTTGTGTCAACTATTCTCAATACAAAATTTCTCTTCAGAGTTTCTTGTAGCATTTGAGGTCAGGAATTGAAGCATCCGGTAGCCACACGCAGGCTCCGGCGAAGGGAAACTGGCAGACAAATTTCCTGGGCAACGAACAACGTTGTTCCGCCCGCCTGCGCCGTTGATGTTGATGCATTCCTCCACTGTAAATAGCGTGGGCCAGCCAGGTAACCACGAGATGAAGGATATTGTACGGCCTGCAATTATATTAATATAATCAGATTTTAATCTCTGAAGTTGAATCAAAATCAACAATAGACGAGCAAATTGCCGGTATTGTGTCTTTGATCCGTAGTGTTAAGAAATAACATCTATGCTAAGTACCGACTCACGTGTCATTGATGGCAAACCTCGGACACAACGAATTCGAATTGATAATCTACACTGAAAATATATATATAAACACTAAGTAAATAGTAAATACGAGGTCACATCGAGTTGTAAGATTTAATCGCATCCTAAAACTTATGCTTTTCATCTGTCATAAGTGAGACCAGCACATTCTACCTAAAAATTATTTGAAATGTCTATTATATTAGTTTGTTGATTATTGTTATTTTGATCACCCCCTTCAGGTGGTACGCCACTTGTGAGGTAGACGGTACGAGAGATCATGTCTCCCCTGATCCAAAACGAGCTGGAAAGGCTTGCAAATTTTTGGGAGATGAAAGTGTTTTCCTTCGAGTTCTGCAATGAGAATTTCAAACATAATTATGGTAAAAAAATTATAGTTCGGCTTACAGTTTAGCATAATCAGATTCTACTATCGATTACGATTATATAATATACTTTTAGGATTATAGTTCGGCTTACAGTTTAAGATAATCAGATTATAAGTTTATAAGTTGGAGCTTTAACACTGATGTCTTCGGCGTCCAGTTGAAGTAGGGATAAGTCTAGAGTGTATCTTCTACTCTGACGTTAATTTAGAATTACTGTCCTGTTTGACATGGACAGGATCAATGGGGTATACCGTAGCGGTCCTCGCCCAAGACTGAGTCTCCTGGTTTGGGCAGAGCTCATATAGCTTCGCGAATTGACGTCACCAAGGGCGAGACTTGATAAACAGGAAAGGCTAATACAAGGAAATGCTCATGAACATATCGCATGTGAAGGATCTTATCTTTCAACAAGGAAGACATCAATCAGGAAATATCAAGGGACGAATGGTATCAACATTGTCATCTTACACCTTCCTCCTACGGGGAAATTTTTAGATCGTCCTCGATCATATCAAATCAAACGGAAGTGTTAACGCTCCTGAATTTCAGCGCTAGTCAAAATGCAAAAAATTGACAAATTGCAGCATTTCGATAAATCATGCAGTTAGCAAGCATTAATAATCAGTTGAGCATGTCGATAGCTAAGAGATCTTAAAATTAGAAAATTCAGATTCACAATAGCATCTTCCTCCCTACCGGAAATTGGCCTCTCAATTTGACATGAACCAATTTGTATACTGAAACCATAAGTTCAGAATATTTGAATCAATAGATCTGATTATCCTAAACTGTAAGCCGAACTATAATCCTAAAAGTATATTATATAATCGTGATAAGGATCTTATCTTTCAACAAGGAAGACATCAATCAGGAAATATCAAGGGACGAATGGTATCAACATTGTCATCTTACAGTACTCACTGCAGTGAATGACAGAGAGCGCATTTTCTCGTCGACGAAAACGTGAAGTCACGGACGGACGGACAGACAGACGGACATGACGAGCACAATAGCGCCTTTTTTCATGAATGAAAAAAATTTGCTAAAATAAGAATTTTTTCATGAGAATAATTAAAGTAAAAAAGATTTTGCTATAAAGTGCATTAGAATTCGTATGTATTCCGCAATGTTGGGGGTTAAGAAATAATGATGTCGATAACGAATTGACGATAATGATTTTATATAACGCAGTGACTGAATTCTTGTTAGACCCTTAATTTAGGTTTTGAGGTTGGTTGTAGTTCATGGACGATGTGCAAGTTAATAGGTGCACACTTCCTTCGATCACGTTTAGAAGAAGAAATACGAACGACAAAATTTTCGTCGCTAACTCATTTCAATTTAATTACTTGTTCTAGTAAATGTACTTTTTATCCATGTATCTTTTTTACTTTATTTCCTGTACTTCTATCCTTGTAACATTTATTCATTCTGACTTGCAGTAGTAAAAAAACTTTGATTTTGACTGAATTTAAACTGGTTGTCATACCTAATTAAATTCAGAAAACATGAGTGATGTCCACCATTCGATACACGCTCTGTCAGCAGAGTGATAATTAGCCAGAGCGTTCCAAGCAAGAATAATAACCCGAGGCAAGTAAATTACGCCAAAACGCGTTAAAAAACACCTATTTGTCATTAACAGAATCAAATGATATGATGTAGACTCGTGGTCTTAATAACTTAGCTTTCCAATCAATAGACATCAATTTCATAGGGTTCTTATTTGTTTGATTTGACTTGAAGAGGAAAAATTCTGAGCAAAACAATGAAAATTTTCGAGATACGGAATAATTTCTTATAAAGACTCAATAAGAACAAGTCATGATGAAAAAGTCGTTAGTTAAATCTAGCCTGATTCCTCATCAAAAATTTCCAACGCGAATTTGTTCTCGGGATCGCTTTCATTAGGTTCAAAATAGTAATTAAAAATTTAGTTTAAAATTTAAATATTATTTTAAAAAATCCACTCAGAACCATTTGCAAATTATTTAGGATGAAACTTCCTGAACTCGAAATAGCTATCAAATAACATTGCCAAAAAAATTCCGCATGTATCCTAAAGTAGCGGTAGAATCGCCACGGACATTGCAACATAAAATTTGAGTTAACTTCCACATATAAGTGAAAGTTTAAGTTACAATTGAGTGGAATATTAATTCATCCTAATAAATTATAGATACATAATTAGTACATTATTTGTACCCAAAGGTTAACACGGAAGAACTCAATCAATACAATACGTCCGAATATTGCTTACCATGCGTGGCACCGAGAGTTTCGAAAACGAACTTTCTGTGCAAGCTTCGTCAATCTTCTTGAATTTTGAGCCAGTGCTGCTCAGTAAGGATCCACGACTCGAAGAAATGAATACTAATCATAATACAGCTGTCACTTTACTGAATGATAACATGGTTGGCTCGGTAATGTTTTACAAAAAATTTACAATGTGCTCCTTACATAGTCGCGTATTTTACTTTGAGCTGTTCGCACTTCGTTCCATTTCAGTTAAAATTTGGAAACGTTTTTCTTTGGTAGCTTAATCACAGATTTTAAATTCAACCGATAAATTCTTTTCATTATCATTCTCAGTTCAGTTTCATTTTTCTGTTCGGAGTTAAAGCATTATTTCAAAACATTGAACCTGAGCGTTCTAATTATTTCGAAATAGTTAAATTTAAATTGTCGCGATCTCGCAATATAGAATTCAGAATAGTAATCTAGAAAATTGTTTTTAAGTAATTGAAAAAGCTGCAACACCCAGATATACGGTAGATAAATATACTGTTTTTTGAGAAACACTATGAACTTGAGACAGAACATGTAAGTCTATGTCTGGTCAGTAAGGCACATTCGTTTAAAAATTTCGTGACTCTGAAGAGAGAAACGTTGTGCGTTCATTCCAGTCCCTCAAAACCATCAATGATCAACCATCGTGTGTCGAGGCTACTTGTACATGTTGAGAACAACGACTTATAATCAATGTCTATTCAACGTCCTAGGAAATGTTTTGCATTTTTTCGAGCTTGCTAAATCATTCTGAATGCCCACATACGTTAGCGGCACACAACTGAATGCACCCCCTGTTGTCAAACGATCAGTCCAACAACAAAAATTATATGGTTCTGGTAATTTTAGCTTTTTCTCATTATGATGAAAATTCCTTATTCATAACTGCTTCTTCATTGAACAGCCATCATAAATTATATCGTGGAATTGGCAAACCAATGCAGCGATTTATCTTGCATCATCCGGCTATACCTACTGACAGAGCCTTTGTTAGGTATTAAAGCTACTAAGAGATTTTTCTTCACCATTGGCAGACATTTTATTCTGATATACCGTTAGAGTTTGCCAAATCGATTTGTTGACATTAGTTGAACGAAAATGATGTTTGGCCCCATTAGAACTTCGTCAAGATGACTCCATTGAGACTCATAATGACTCAATTGAGACTCATGGTGACTCCATTGAGATTTGTGATGATCTCATAAAGACTTCAGCGCCTAATCATACTTTACTAGCAAAACCCCCCTGAGTTTTGCTTACTTGAATAACGTAGTAACCGCATTAAAAAATCGATTTTGTGCTCAAAGTCTCGCACCGGAAATTTATATTTGATTTTGACATACTCACCAGACATCTGAAGTAAAATAACGTTAATTAAACGTTATTTCAACGTAATCAACTCGAAATTGACGTTGTTTTAACGTCATTTGCCTGGAGGATAGTTTTATTTTTAACGCGCAAGCCGTTCTTAGTTGTGGATAGTTTATTTTTTTGCTCCCATACAAAATGCGGCATAAAATATGAATTCCCACGTCATCGGAACTTCAGACCTTACATTTTCAGGCATGAGATTACGATCACAAATTAACACAATATTTAAGAAGTGACACGTCATTTCATCAACGTTAAAATCATACACTAATAATTTTACATAATAACTTTATTTAAGATGCTAGATCAAAGCTAGGGTATAGGGTAACATGGGGCAGCGAGCCCACTGCGGGTCATGGGCCAATAGCGGGTTTCTCGCTAAGTATGGCAGATATTGGCCCGTGTTCTCTACCGCCGGTCGACAGTTTCACTGGGATGAAGTGTACGGATTTACGTTTATGTTTCATTAAAAATTGAATAACTCTATAGGCGTCTAATTCACATCATACATTCCTCATTAGTTGCACCTTTAAACAAAACAAAGAACTACCTCGTATCAATTAAAACTTCATCAAAATTTCAGTTTAAAAAAAGTGGGGGGAGCGCTGCCCCATTTTGCCCTATATTGCGATCAACTCTGAAAACAACCCATGCCCATTTGAGGTACACAAAAAATCCACCCATTAAAAAATTATCTATACATTACTGGTCCCTTAACTTGTTTTATAGTCATTCAGGACCTATTATAATGCAGCAAATTAATCAATGACCACCAGATATCAACTCAAAATATATTTAGATAGTTTTTAGATTTTATCTAAGTTCTTGGGCGCTGTTTTAGTAATATTTGTCATCGTTGATAGAGGAATAAACTTTTTAAAAATTTTTGATTATTCTAAGTTAGCGCTACCTAAACTTTATGTGAAACGTTAATTTCAACTTTGGTATTAATTTATTATGTTAATTCGCCATTTTTTAATTGTGCATAATTTTGTTTCCCAACTAAAATTCACCAGCGTTACAACCCTAATCATTTTTTAGCAAATACACTAGTAGTATCAATGAGGTTTGGTACGAATTTCCTAGTACTAGGTGCAATTCTTCCAAAGATTTGGAGTAAAAGCTGTAGAAAAAATTATGTGACCGTCACTATATAAACTTTCAAATCCGTGGCAAAAAAATACAAACGTGAAACAAGTTGCTTTGTCATATGATCCCCACATGTCAAAGACCACAACCAATACGCTCCCGATATGAATATTTTTCTTTCTTTTGATGGGTGACAAATTTCCTAGAATTAGAGCAATATTATCAGGATAGATGGTAGTCTGAGGATGGTACGGCCGGTATAGATCTAAACATGGCAATGTCAAGAGAAGACATATACACTCAAATCAACACAAATAACACAGATATTCATTGCAGTTAATCATGAAAGCTTATACCCCCTCATTTTTTTGTTACTTTGAGCTCTTCAAATTATATTTATTATTGGCTAATTATAGATGTTAATATTTCAATGCCTGACCTTGCAAATAATCGTGGCAATATCTGCTGCTCAGAGTATATAAAATAATGTGATGGTATCCATGGTATCAAGCGGGCTTCGAACTGAATAAACACAATATTTATGTAACAAAAGAACCAGCGTAGTATGTATTTTCATTTCCGTTTTTTTATGTAACAAAATAACCTACTAGCATAGCTCGGGTTAAAGATGCGCTAAGATTCCATGATCCAGTTTTATATATCACTTACTAATATAATGTATTTACTTCTCAAATGTATGAATGGTTTCGATGTTCGTACAACCGTTTAGGCATTGGTTTTCCGGAAATAACTTCCATATAGTCCAGAATCATATATCGCTAAACTTATATTGTACTCACTTGTCAACTGTGCAGTTACTGTATGATAGTATCGATGTTTGAACAATCGTTTTATTATTATCTTCTAATGAAATAACTCCCATGATTCAGTATCATATATCACTAATCTTATATAATGTATTCAATTTTCAACTGTGCAGTGGCTGCTACGATTCTTGAGATGAACTCTTCTCTGCACCATGCATGTAAGTCTCTAGAAACCATCTACGCTCAACCATAGTGGGTACGGATATCTTGTTCACAGGGACAATCATAAGCACGAGCAGTGTTTCTAATCATTTTTATTTATTAGAATATTCTCGCTATTTCTTAGTTTAGAGAACCTGCTTATTGTATGGTAATTTGGGCATTCGTGGCTTATCGGTTGGCTCCTTAATGTCTAGCGATCATCCAACAACAGAAAATGAATGTTGACGGAATCGGAAGATGACGATATTTTCGGACATTTTCCTCACTGAGCAACAATCATGAAGGCCAACGAGGAATTAGAAAGCAATTTATTAATGGATCATTTATTTGTCCAGAAATACAGACATTTTGTTATACGGCAAAATGTGCTAGCAGAGCGCGCGTTTGTGGTACTGCATTGCAATCATTGAGAAGTAATCCACAATGCAATTCTTCAGTTTTTGCCAAATTAATTATTCGATGGAAATTCAACTCAATAACTGAAATTGTCGATTGATGCTCTGGAAACTCGGCGCTTACTGGTTATATATTAATATTTCAAACAATCAGGCACGCACCAGAAGTATGAGAAATTTTTCATTGCGGTTCAAATAAGTTCATCATTCAGATTTTAGATCAATGGCTGTGATCACTATATATGGCATTTGTGCAGTCGAGGTTAAGTAGAATTGACTATATGCTCAGATATTATTGTAACTAACATGTGACTTAAATATTTTTCTTGTGTATCCTGAGAGACACCATCCAGTCATTGTTTAATACGGTTGTATTCAATGTGCGATTCGACTCCGAATCATGACTTCCTGGCTCCAAGACATATATCAACTTGATGGAATTTCAGAGTAACGTCATTTACGAATCTATTGTTGGCTGAATGCCAAATATCGAGTGTTTATTTCTTTACAGAAGCTGTTTTATTTGGACACGTGTTTTATTTAGACCCTTGTTTTATTTTGAAATTTGTTTTATTTCGCCACTTGTTTTATTTCAACACTTGTTTTATTTCAACACGTGTTTTACTCCGACACTTATTTTATTTCGATACGTATTTCATTTGGACACGTGTTTTATTTCTATACGTGTACGTCGTCATGCTAGTCATGTATGAGAATCCAATCCGTAATTAAATATATAAATTTTAACGACAATTTAAAAGTGATTTTAAAAATAATTAGAGTGACGGAGTGCCTATTTTTTAGATCATGAATGCCGATTACTGGTATAATTTGAATTTTTGTATATTTTCTGCCCCATAAAAATTTTACACAAATTTTTGGGTAATCTTTATCAGTCTCATAAACCTATGTATCTTATTCTTGTGTTATGTACTCTAGAATGTGAATTTAAGTCATAATTTCAATCCGTACACATCAAAGCAAATCAGTACATGCGATTTTTTTCCAATCCAGCAAAAGTATCTACGACCAATCTCTAGATCTTTTATTTTCTATCGAATGGTAAATCTCTCGTTGCTGTAGCTTAAAAACTGTAGGAGGAGATAGTTTTCCAGTGACAATATGGGTGATTGTTCAGTATAGAGCCCGACAAAGTCCCGGGGGCCTTGAAGTCGGCAATCAAGGCTGCAAGGAGGCAAGACTTGACGATACTAGAGCTCAATTTCTGACAAGGATGGTGCGAACGACGGCGCGAGAATCATCCCACACGACTGCAGCAGGGTTGTTGGAGGACTAACTATTTAGTGTGTGAAGAGTAACTATTTAAAGTGCACTGCGGCAATTATTCCCCATCTTAAATGTTTAAGAACTACCCCTTACCCCTTCGCGGTCTGTCGTGAACGCATAAATAAACGTACAGAGATGGTTTTGGTAGCGTTGAATAGTTCAGAATGTCAGCTTCAAGATGACACTAAAAAGCGGAAAAGCCAAAATCCAAAATTTTTGGCCATACGCTCCCCTTAATTTAAGGCTGTCAGTAATTGGCAGACGGAGTAACAATCCTTAAATTATTTTATATGAATCAGTCCAGAATGAAATGTCTGGCCACTTACTGTAAAGCCACCAGCCAGCAGCGGATTCCATATACCGTCATTAACATACATATAACGTCTCTATTTTATCTCATTCATGATACACTACACAAACTTCGGGAAAGAATTGAACAGAGCTTTATGAATTCTTCTTCAAACAATGGTTCTTGAATTTAAAACTCGCGTTAGCGTTCAACTTGCCCCATCGACTGACCCCATCGAATTGCCCCATCGACTGACCCCATCGAATAGCCCCATCGACTGACCCCATCGAATAGCCCCATCGACTGACCCCATCGAATAGCCCCATCGACTTTCTGACAGAGAACAGGCTGGTGGGCGCATTTGTCGCCACAAGTCTTAACCCCAACTATAAAAAAATAACCCTATCGACTGACCCCATCGAATAGCCCCATCGGTGACCCCATCGAATAGCCCTATTGACCAATTGCCCCCATGCTGCGACCAACAAGACAAGTACACGAAATATAATTTTCCGTACGATGCCTCACTCGTCTGTCGGAGGCACATAACTTTGTTGGATGAGTGTCTTTTGCCGATAGGCGCTGATTAACTGTGGGCCTATTTCGTTGTAATAATGGATGGAGTTTGTTGTAATAAAATATTAAACCAGCGTGGTGGAAAGCAGGATACTCCTCGGGACATAAACCTGAATAAGATAGAAACTTTTTACCGATTCTGGCCATGTCATTTCTCATTAAAAATGCGTATTAACATTGCAGTGGATATATATCTTAATTTTGATTATTTGAATCATGTGCACAAACTATGATGATTATATGTGCACATATGGTTTTAAATTACTCACAAATCTATATAATACTTGTATATATTTCTACTCTCAGATCAACCTGTGAAGTACGCAGTATTCGCACCTGGACAGCCAGATCAATGGGCTATTGCAGAACAGTGCATTATGCTTTGGCCAACTGGATTCAACGACGCAGGCTGCTCAACCCTGCTACCGTACGTCTGCCAGTCGTTTGTACCCTACAGCTGTGTTGCGCTGCCTCATCCTGCCTATACTGCGCTGACTACATGTGCTACAGCAGACTAATAATTAAACCAATCATACCTACGTGTGCTACAGTAGACTGTAATAATTAAACCAATCATCCCTACATGTGCTACAGCAGACTGTAATAATTAAACCAATTACATCTATTGCCGTCTGTGATAAGTTTGGCTCACAGTTTGTTGGTACCTACGTGAATTGTTTCATCTCATTCAATTAATCTGACTGATCGCATTTCTGCTGCACCTATCATTGATCCTTATGGTGAAGTAACTTTGGGAGCATTTTTTGCGCACAGTTCACTAGCAAATCGAGGGATATGGGAAGAAGTGATACAAATAGGTAGAAAAAAATATGAAATGAGATGTAAGCAGAAGACAAACTTGAGTAAATAACAAGAGTGTAAGGAATTCACAGGAATATAGTCGCTGATAATTTTTATTTGAGAATCCACAGGATAAATCTTCGAAGGTTTTCGAAGGCAAAAGAATTCAGAACTGAAGAAGCAGTGGAGCAACTGCAACCATAGAAAAAAGTATGATTAACTGATAAACTAAGTTCTGTATTTCAATTTATCGGCATATGATTTGACAGTGAGCATGATTCCCAGCATTAACCTTGCGAAACTAAATACGGCAGCACGCAGCAGCAAACAGAAGAGGCGTTCCGTACGACAAAGTTCCCGCAGAATGGGCGACGTGTGATGTGCGTCATTATACTGTTACGTAACAAAAAGAACTTCTTGAATCACAGTAAAATACAATGGGCTTCTTAATTAAACAATATTATGTCAAATATAGTCGTATAGTTAATTGCGATCAAATATTGATTCACCAACCTTCTAAATCATTGCCGATTGCTCCATTTAGAAGTGGCATAGATGCCATTCAGAGGTTTGGTTTAAGTAAAATGTGCAAAGGTTAGTTATAGGTTGGCCTAACTCAGCTAACTTGGTAAATACGTTAATAAGGTTAAGGTTCTAGGCCGGAAATAAGGCCAAGGTAAATTAATGCGTTAGAGACGACTTTGCAATGTTGGGTCCAACCAAAGAAGTGAATTTGCATGCATTAAATCAGTGGTTCCCTAAGTGGGCGATATCGCCCCCTAGGGGCGGTGGAAAGATTTTGTGGGGCGGTAAGGAAGAAGAGGGCGTTTGGGGGGCGATAAGGGGGGCGGTAGTCCGAAGTCGATGTCAGAAGTTCGAACGTTTGTTGGACGATTTGTACACAACACGTGCAACACACGACTTCCAGCGATGGTTTTTGCACCCAGATCTGTTTTTTCTAACCTCTTCTGGGTTTACGTCTCGGACAAATTAACGGCCGGACTCGTGGCCGGTCTCACGGCCAATTTCCAAATTCAATGATCAAGAAATATCTCTCAAACCTCTTCTGGGTTTACGTCTCGGACAAATTAACGGCCGGACTCGCGGCCGGTCTCACGGCCAATTTCCAAATTCAATGATCAAGAAATATCTCTCAAACTAACTGGGTTTACGTCTCGGACAAATTAACGGCCGGACTCGTGGCCGGTCTCACGGCCAATTTCCAAATTCAATGATCAAGAAATATCTCTCAAACTAATTAACTTAACTCGATGAATTTTGGTACACGTATTCATTAGGACTTAACGATAATGTTTTGCTCGTGAAAATTGTTTGAATTTTGCCATCGTTTGTTTTTGCCATACTTACATGACATTACGGGCCGAAATTCACAGTGATCAAGTAATTTCTTCCAAATTACTGAACAGATTCGAACGAAATTTTGAATTTACAGTCCTAACTACCGAACGGTAATGTTTAGCCCGCGCAAATTTTTTCGATCGTGCCTTCGTTCGCGAGTTTTTTTTTATTTCACCTTCATTCGTGATTTAAACAGCAATACGTGCTTAAATACGTGCAAATTAGCAATACGTGCAGTAATCAAGAATTTTTTTCCAAACTACTGAACAGATTTGTACGAAACTTGGAATTTAAATACCTAACCTCAACAATGGTGATGTTTACAATTTTTTCGTTTTGCCTTCGTTTGCGAGTTTTACGGCTATACGTATAAGGCTCTTGATTAAACCTGTCGGTAGAAAAGCCGGTCATTCCTCCTATATCTGTATAACTCGCGAAAGAAAGTAAAATAGAAAAATTGTCACGATCTGAACATCACCGTTGAGAGGTTATAGGTATTTATTTACAAAGTTTCGTTGAAATCTGTTCTGTAGTTTAGAAGACATTTCTTGATCGCCGCGAATTCAAGTGACAAATTACCCGGCGATACGGGCCGAATAAAAGGAAGTATGAAACCAGGAATGACGGTGAAATAAAAAAAAACTCGCAAACGAAGGTAAAATAGAAAAAAAATTTATAAGCTAAAAAATCACCCATTGGCAGTTAGGAATGTATATTCAAAATTCCGTTCAAATCTGTTCAATAGTTTGGAAGAAATTCTTTGATCACTGCGAATTTCAGCCTGTTTCGCAATATAGGCGTAACTCACGAATGAAGGTGAAATTTAAAATAAATTTACGAGCTAAACATCACCGTTAGGTTCTGATGAATACGTGTTCCAAGTTTCATAGAGCTGCGTTCATTAGTTTGGGAGATATTACTTGATAATTGAATTTGGAGATTGGTCCTGAGACCGGCCATGAGTCCGGCCGTAAATTTGCCCGAGACGTCCTAGGTTTCTAGAACCACTGTTGTAGCCCTTGTCATATTTTTTCTTCTCGCGAGAATATAATTTTCGGTGTTTCAACTAGAGAAGTTTCAGGATTTTTATCGCTGGCATGAGAAAATGGCATTTAATTATTAGCTCATTGTTTATTTTTTGACTAATTGAAAGATTGTTACTCTGTGTGGTCCCTGAAACAACGAAGATTTTTGCGCCTTTTGTCGTGGCCTTCAATATTGTCAAAAATATTTTTTTTTGAATTTCTACCTTGGTAAGACTTTCTCACCACATTAGCCTGTTAGACGATTGAATTGTGTTAAAGTGTCAATCGTAATAAACTAATAAGGAAATTTTTCTCGATTTTTTATATATGAGATAACACGAATTTTGGCATTAATTTAGTAATGGTCCCAAAAACGCATTTTCAGGAATGAAAAATTTTTCCTACAAATTTTTCACTAAGCAAATATCGAAATACATTTTAAAAACAGTTTAAAATTACGAGGGGTAGCCCATGAGATAAGTCTGTGTATTTGTATTGACTGCAATGACAACAGATTTTCCCCGTGAACATCGTCATAGTGAGCGACCACGGCATGACCGACATCGGTAACGCTACCACCAAGCGCGTCTGGCTCGACCAACGTACCTGCCTCAGGGAGCGCCTGTTGAACATATCACTGACCAGGGGGCTTTCATCATCATTAAAGTCGCTACAGGCCGAGTCGATGAGGTGGTCAATGTTGCGTTAATCGATTAAATATATTTAGATTTAACTGTTTGTTTGGAAAATTTAAACTCCGTTGAAAAAAGTAAAAGTATATAAAATAAAAATGAAATATAATCAAAGAAGTTGCAATCATGTTTAAATTTTGTATTTTTTGTCATGGAAAGTTACTCGCTGGAAGAACCTCAATTTGAGTTATAACAAATTTTTTTCATCACACGTCCATGCAATAAGAGTCCGTGCTCAGCGTTGATTCAGGTGAAGTGGCGAAATCTAAATCAGATGCTCCATATTTGCAAAGACGTCAAAGCTGACAATGTGACTGATGAATTTAGATCGCAAATGATCACAATCTGAGTGTGTTCAGCTGAACTTGTACCCCGACATGATCATTCTAAATTGTACGGTGTCAGTGAGTTGTGCCAGCGTTATATTTATTACTCATGAGCTGCCTCGTGGCTCGATGCCACATTACAATATGCATTCTAACATGCAACATTCTGGGTTGCATATTCCTTGCTACATTACAATATACAGTTTATGTTACAAAACTCGGGGGTGCACGGGATTATTGAGTGTCAAAACTGCGTGCGTATCAAAATGGGACTTCGAATAGCGTAACGGGCTGCGGATCGGCCAACAAGCTTTCGCTCTGGACCCCCGCCATGCTTTTTCTGCATATCGCCTGTTAAATATACACACTGCTGACTGATAAGCACAGTCCCCTTATCTTTAGTACTTTTACCTCAAATGGAGTCGCGTCATCTTCGGATTTGAGATCATCAAGGGAGAAATTGTAATCCCCGCACACCGAGGTGTCTGCAGAACACGTAAATTGCTCATAATTGTGACATTCAGAGTTTGTGGGAAAGACAATGAAATTTATTTTTATACCCATCACATTAATGATAAGCTGGCTTCATTTAGTTTTTCATCTGTGTTCCATTGAGTGATTACGCAAAGTTGCGAGAAATCTTGTTAATCATTGACTTTCTTTTAGATTATTGAGTGTCAAAACTGCGTGCGTATCAAAATGGGACTTCGAATAGCGTAACGGGCTGCGGATCGGCCAACAAGCTTTCGCTCTGGACCCCTGCATGCATGCTTTTTCTGCGTATCGCCTGTTAAATATACTCACTGCTGAATGATAAGCACAGTCTCCATATCCTTAGTACTTTTACCTCAAGTGGAGTAACGTCATCTTCAGATTTGAGATCATCAAGGGAGAAATTGTAACCCCTGCACCACGAGGTGTCTGCAGAACACGTAAATTGCTCATATAAATGAGACCTTCAGAGTTGGTGGAGAAGACAATGAAATTTATTTCTATACCCATCATATTAATGATAAGCTAGCTTCATTTACTTTCTCATATGTGTTCCATTGAGTGATTACGCAAAGTTGCGAGAAAACTTGTTAATCATTGACATTCTTCAAATTTTTTTATGTTTTAAAGAGCTATATATTTTTGCGCGTCCTTTAAAAACTTCACCTTTTTCTGACGGTAAACCACTGCCAATTCGGAATAAGAAGCGTTGCGGCTTTTCGTAACTGCTTTTATCAAATCGTTCTGTAGGCTTTGATGCAGCTCTTTGAGAATGCAACGCAATTATTGTATAAAATTGACCAACTGAAATGTTTCTAACTATCAATAGAATGTATGAGCATCTATTCGTTCACCATGATTGACAGAGTTGCTCTTCTTTTAACGTCAATAGGTATAATCGGAATGGGAACACGATAGGCCGATGTGCCGCTCGAATATAAAATCTTGGTCCACTTTCTATTCAAGCTTGGGCAGAGCTACAATTTTTAAAAATTTTCAGTTCATATCGTACTTAGGCTTAATAAGTCATCATCCATTTTCTGAGAGGCGCAAATTTTATCATTATTAAAAACTTTTGCGCGTACCTGACAGTTCGAACTACGAACAACCCCCCATGCATGTCCAATCCCAGTTACAACGTAGAGCCCAGACCAGTAACGATCTTTTCCGGTTCAGCCGCGCTTGAGGTGAACAATGAACATAGCCGGGAAAGCGGCACTGGAGTGGCGCTGTCAGAGAGGTTGCTCAATAGTAGCAACTTTGTGCTCGTACTGGTGCTGCTGATGTGAGAGGTAAACCAGGAGTAATTTTGTCGGTGGATGAGAATTTTGATGCAGTCGTTGGTGGTTGGTTAACTGCCAAGGATTGCAGAAAATAGCGAGGCAAGTTACAGTCAATACAGCGAATGTGACAGTGAGTTAGATTCGAATGACACTACTGTTAATGACACATAAGTCGATCGCCACTAAGCAGCTACTCCACTTAAATCACGGGCTCGTCCAAAGAAACCGTATAATACTGGTCGGAGTTACAGTTTTTAAGGTTCGATTGCCTCATGACAACTAAGAAGCATTTCCGATCGCGCTAGAAAGTTGTGGCCCAGATTTCCTAACAAAATCGATTGTTTCTTTTGAACGCCGGCGATATATTTGTTGTGGCAAAGTAAAGTGGTATTGACTGTAGAGGCACTCTCATGTTGACATCAAAGGTCAAAGTAGAAGCTAAGATTAGAGAATATCTGACATTAAATAGTGTAGTGTCTTGAGCATATGTAGCTCAGCTTCTAAAATCCTTCAACAAGAACTTTTCGTGCATACATTTAAGAGCTCATAATTTTTGAGGAGACTTGAAAGCATTAGTGAGTGAACCAATGATATGTGGCCATTATATATTCTTCTAAATATTTGGCAGCAGGGATCCATACCAGATGTTGACAGAGAGAATCGCCTAATTTGTCATCAAAATGGTTGGATGATCAAACTTTGATTAATGGATTATCAGCTAGCAATTTTTTTCAGTTTACGAATAATTCATTGGAAATTTTGCATTAATAATTTTGAATTCAGTTCAACCCACTAAGCTTGATACATGACATATTACGTTAAAATATTACAATGCTTCCAATTGATAATTCATCTATAGTCTCTAGTTTTGATCTGTTTGATTATTGTAAACTGATCGACCTACCTTCGAGTGTTGCTTGTTTAGAATTGAATGCATTGTTCGTTTTCTCCTAGTATAATTAAAATTTCAGTTCACAGCGTACCATAATTTTACCTTCATTATGGGTTCCTCGATGACGTAACTATCATTGCTCTAAAGGTATTGAATTGATGAGTCACCAGAAGGTATGCCCTGCAAGTACATCCATTAATAGTTATCGTAATCAGAGCTGATGTGGGTGCGGGGGCAGTGGGCCTCCCTGATCGCGCTGCTTTGAGCGACAGCTAACAAGCCCTGCACAGACCGTTCCTTCGTCTTAGGCCTTCATGAATTGCGTTAGGAGTTGACCGCTGTATAATGTGTACTTAGTTTTCAAGTAAGGAGAATCGACAGCCATCCTACTTTCCTTCACCTTGAGATTCGTACAAGCTTCTTATCGAGAGTCAAAACAGACCTACTGTGAAATCCTCCGATATTCAAATAATAATAATAATAATAATAATAATAGCGGTTTCAGCGTTCATTAGGCCGTAGGCCTGTCGCAGTTTTTTTAACATCGTAGAATATTTACAACTTATTGCGGCCTCGAAAACGCAATTCGCTGCTCCAATTCTGTTGTGCTTATTAACAGCCCGGCCTCCTCGCCGATTCTGACCAGAAACTGGCGCACAGAGCTGGGGTCGAACCAGCACATCCCTGCTCCAATCTCTGTTCTATTTACGTCGAGAAAGGACAGGAGAGACAGGCGAGAAAGGTGGTATATGACTTCATTAAATGATAATGGAACAAAGACAGGAAAAACGCAATGTTAACAAATTCATATTAATATGAAAACTTCAGACAGTAGGTCACTAAATAATAAACTTAACAAAGGCAAAATCAACATTACACTGATTAAAACAAGATACTACTAAAAACATATCACAGCAATAAAACTGTTCCGAGCGAGCCGCTCATAGTTACCGCAATTTCGGGGCAGATAACGAAGTTTTGAAAATGGAGTTGCACGAGAGTTTGTTTCCTTTACTTTTAACTTGTAAACTAGATCGACAAAGAAAAAGTTTTTACTTAAAAATACAATATTATACATCTAATAATGCCAATTTTTACTGGTGAACAATTTAGGGGTCATAACACCAGAGAATACAAAATATTCCGGCCCAAAATATTCCGGCCATGTGAGTCCTACGACTCACATGGTTCGGAATGTGGACAATGGCGTATGCCGCGTATGACACATACTGACTTGAGGTGCAAGGCTGAGATAGTGATAACGAGCTGATTTAATAAAACCGTAAGACAAATCACAATTTTGAGCACTTGACTCCTTCCGTAGTGTCGTATGTTGGGGAATTTTCATAAGAATTAAAAATTAATGCTTCCATCGTTCTGAGAGCCAAAATGGGAATTATTAGCAAGTTTTATTAGTGAATGAAAATAAATAAGAACCAGAGGCGGAATTGATTCACGACCGAAGCTCATCCAGTCTTTCGATAGAAAAGTTATCCGCAAGTTCGCAACGTTCAGTCCGAGCCGAGAGCTCGTGAAGAGAGCATGTCGATCGCCGCGGCTCCGATACTTTCCCTCAGTTGAAAATTACGAGGGACAATACGACGTCGTTTGTCTGAGGGCAAGTCGGCCTCTTTTATTCGACTCAACGATATTGTTCGGTGATCTAGAACTGCCCTTGTCCTGACAAGGTATTCATTATAAGTATTATTTTAATAGGTACTGCAATATTATTATCATTAACTTAAAATAAACAATATCGGTAACGTCGAACACGAGGTCGTACGGACACGTATCCTGTAGGCAAGGAGGTTATTAACCGGTGAAAATGCGACGTGAGATATATTAATTATAAATGTTCACGTGGATAATGTTTTACCGTTAACATCGTTCATGTTATATCTTCAACTATGAATCAGGATATGAGAAAAAAATTCTCCTTAACGCAGGATTGAAATACGTACATGATTATTTCGATTATCACTTATAACTTAATAAATATTCTCTACAAGCTTCGAAAATAGTTTATAATTTTTAATTTAATTACTTTAGTTGGATTTTTAATTGAAAGCTAACTGCCTATCTAGCATGAGCGTATTTAGAAATACTCATAATATTTATTCACACCCTGCTAATGTTTTCACAACAGTTCCGGTACGAAAAACATGAGTGAAGGTAAGGTAAATTTTGTGTGAGGTTCTAAGGTGTATTCATTCAATAGCTCATCTGAGCTATGCGTATAACTGCTGAAAATTTGTAGATTTCAGCATAAAATAAAATTTAATTACTTGAATTCATAATATAAACTACTATTTTGGATACCATTTTAGCATCGCACCTGAACTAATATTTAAACTAATCAGCACTGAATTTTTCACACTGAAAGTCAACACGAAGAAGTTGGACTTTGAAAATTGTAACTGCTTGCGTTACGAAAAGAGTATTTTTCCATTTTAAGAATGAATCTACGTTGTAAAAAAATAATTTTTCAATTTTAAGAATGAATCTACGTTGTAAAAAAATTATTGAAACTCAAATTTTTAAATTGTCTCCACCAATGAATAAAAAAATCGTCTCAACCTTTGTATATATTTACAAAGACACTTTTTGATAACAAATTTATTTATAACTTTCTCCGAAAATCTAAATTGAATCCATGCTCATAATATGGTTTAATATAAGTTGTTTTCTCTACATTATTTCAATACGACGGCTCTACATTACTTTTCGGTCCCCAAAATTGAATTCATGTGGTGTTAAAATATAAGTGAATAAAAAATTTTGCGCTCGGAATCGTATTATTAGATGAGTAATGCGAATAATAATAATAATAGTAGGTACTTGCGAACGTGATTTGAACTTTCTTTGCTTAAAACCGAAGCCATATTAGTTGTCGATTATAAAATGTATTGATTGCCGATTTAACACATAACATAGTGATCTCGGCGCTGAAGTGTAGGCCTGATGTGGCCTGTCGCCGATTCTTGAACTTTTCGTACCTTGTTCACAGAAAATCTAAAATCGTGTCATTTGACCGGATCTTTTCATGACTGACGATAGTTTGAAGTAGCTACTAGACTTCCACCGGGTTCGATATGGTGCTAGACATTTCAAATCTGAACATATATTTTTTCATAACTTAATCTAGTCTGTTCTTGAACGCGTTCATACTTGGAGCGCCAATGATGTCATCGGGGAGGCTGTTCCACATGTCGGTGATTCAAAGCGAGAAGAATTTTTGTCGCATGGAGAAGTTGCAGCGCGGTTTTTTCAGTTTATAGCCGTGGCCCCTGGTGTTGGTTCTTGTTTCAAATTCTAGTAATCCTTCGGGGACCTTGTACAAACCATGAGTAAGGAATATGAGAATATGATTTATTCCAATCCTACATTTTTCAGTTAGCCGGAAAAAAATGCCGTACTTCATAATTTTTCTATAGAAGAAAAATAACTTGATTCATCTAATGTTATTTCTTCTACCCAACACACAGAGCTGGATTCCGTGCATCCGTGCGTGTATGTTCCACCCACGGTACACGTAGCTGAATTTCGTACCACTTCTGTCATGAACTCCTCACAGAAGCTTATCCAAGTCAAGTTATTTCCACGATGTCTCTCTTCCGTTAACGTGCCGGCAAGATGCACGTCCGCAAACGCTATCGGAATGCGGACGGTCTTGGCGAGACGTTCTGCGAATTCGGACAATCAAAATGGTTAGTGACGAAATTTTAGTGCGAGCGTGAATTGCATGCGTAATGAACTTCAATGCTGTTGGAGGTTCGAATATTTCTCAATATTAATCTTCGACTGAGTCATCGCATTTGCATTTCATTTCGTTTTAGTTTTATTCGGATTCATTGACGTGCGATAAACTTGAAAATTTGAAAATTAGCAGAGCTCCCGGACTTTTAATGCGAGGGGTTCTGCATGCTAACTATCTATACCTTTCTTGTTGTGCGCAGGTGCACAAATAAATTTTAAATTCTATTTAAACTATTCATTAAAAATGCACTGTAAAATTTGCCGGTAGCGAAAATTAAGTCACTCTGTTGGGGGACTATCTCTTACGGTCTCAAACAACTCTCGGAAAAGTGTTCCATAACTTTCATCGTAATCACAGGAGGAATTTAAACGATCTCATTTTAAGAGTTAGTATTTGCGTCCATTAGGTGAAGAATTTTCTAAAGTGTTTCTTCAAAAGAAAAGATGGATGATGACAGGAAAGTAATTATTTAAGCTAAATGATTGTGGATGTAATTAGATTTTCCATTGTAATTGGATTTTCATTTGCATAAAATGGTAAAATGTTCATAATTAGATAAAAAAATTTCTTTAACTATTTTTTCCATGCCCTTCCCTCGAATTCAGAAATTTTCACTCAATTTTGAGGTCGAATTTTATTCCTATAACAATGTATAAAAAATAAAGTTTCATTCAAAGTTGAAGAACTCCAACGACTCTTTTTTCAAATTGAGCACTGCAAATGAATAGGTACCGTCAATTGGGAAAAAAATTTTTTTAATTCGTTTAGTTTAAATTTTAAAATAATTTTTTCCTTCAAAATGTGGTAGAGTCCCATGTCACACAATCTCAGCCCCCACTGTAAACTGTCTCTGTCGGCGTTCAGTTGGGGAAGCTGTAATTTCTCTGCCTCTTAGTAGGTCTCGGCTAAAATTAAAGCACTTTCGGCAGGGACAGGCTAAACACAAACAAACGCAGCATGTTCTTTTACATTTTTGTATCCAAGGCAAGTAGGCAACCAAGACGATAAAAACGCAAGTCTTTGTTTCCGAGCACTACTTTATTTTGAGAGCGCAAATGAAAAATATTTATCGTCTGTTGCCATCATTATCGTTCACATTTATCCGGAGTATAGAGACGAAATTACTCGCTAATTTGCACTGAAGTGTTAAAAGAGAAATGAAAAAATTCGTACAATTGATGGTTTCTATGTAAATTTTTCTCTGTTCACTCTGAAAAAGGTTGACTGAACTTTTTATCTTGATCCTTAATAGCGTTTAAAGTGCATTGACTGCTCTCTGTCTCTCGGTGTTTATGGCAACCTCTCCAAGAGGTCGTGAACACAAAATCTGCCCATTATTTTCATTATAGACTTATGTTTTCTTCATATAACAATGAATCTTACTTCTGTGATGGAAAAATAAAACTTTTTGATGGTTGATACTGCTGCGTCGAGAACAACTAAATGAAAATAGTAAATGAAAAATCTTTGGACAAATAGCTGAGTTCTATTGGCTTCGCAGCTATTATTTCCTATAGCTCGTGTCGATAAGTCTAAGATAGACTTTCTATTCCCTAGAAAAAAATTGTATTGTCGATCGTCACGTCATTTTATTACAGTTTTCGCTCAATGTTAGAAAGGAAAGGATATCGAATCTTTGCTTTCCGTTATAGTATTACTCTGTTTTGACACGGGAAAATTGCTTCTATTTTTTCGTTCACTACGATTCCCTCAGCGCGGCCTCATGTGCCCCATGAGACGCCGTCTCAATACCAGTCTCAATATTGACTGTAACGAAGGAACTCCATGTACTTCGAAATGACAAGAGATTTATCCGTGCAGAAATATGCGCGTGACTTTGCCTCAATCAATAAATACTGTTCGTCGTATGAACTATTTCAGTTCGATTCCAGTGCAGTAAAAAGCCGAATAAAATTAATTTACTGTGCGAATAAAATGTGTGTTTTTTATTATGAATACCGGTTATTTCGATAAATAATGTAAAATTATGTAGGAGAATCGTCGTGAAACTATCATCGCTAAAGAGAAACCGAAAATGCATGACAATAACCAGACCGCATTGTTTCGGTAAAGGTAGCATCGGTTTTTTGATTACTGAACAACGTCTCATGAACCATGTACGTGATCTTACGAGATTTGCTGATTCACCAATAAGCCATGCAAGTCATATCCACTAACTGCGTTTAAAATTCAATGTTTTCAGTAAAACCACTTCAAAACTTGACTAAATTTGAAATCTTACGACCCGTTTTTTTCTGATGCCCTATACACTATTAAACCGGCATGCGTTGTTATAATGATATTCGTACCTAAATTGAGAAATGACCAGCTCGTGAAGAATATCAATTAGAGCTGTGGAAGCTTTACTTGGAACTTGTATTGCCCCAAAACAATTAGTTTGCGATAAAAGTTGGAGATCAGATTGATTCTTTTGACCGGAATTAGGTTTGAGAGTTCACTTATCGACCTTAAACTTGTATATGAAGAAGCTCAAATGAACTGAATGAAAACAATTGCATGGAAGAAATGATGCAATGAGCAGCAAGAGGGTACAATATCCAAAATAAACACGGTTATACTCTTGGGTCGTTGTTGTTTATTCCTTGCTCACCAAAAACCACTCATATGAAATCAATGTTCATATATTGAAAAGAAATCATTGTAAAGGAATCAATATTAACGCCTCATGACTTTTAATCAAGCTAGCACAATGGTATTAACAAATAAAAAAAGGTTTTGACATCAGCCTGCTTAATTTTTCAACAGCCTGTGTTGGATGTGCCTCTAATAGAAAGTTCATTCAATATGACATTTGATGCGAGTCACTACAGCTTCATTCACTACTGTGACAACAAATTATATGCCTTGCTGTTAGCTTACAATTTTTTGTTGAGATTCATTGGCTGAAGTTTTCCTGACTTAATTAGTTAATTAATTAATTTTAGACTCTAGCGTTCCTAACTTGGAGATTTTCGGCCAGGTCGCTACTACCACACTCAAAAATTTACGTCTCAATTGCATGTAAATTTCACTAATTCTTTACAGCTGCCAGTCTAAGAAGGTTGCTGCATGAGGAATGTGTTGGGAATCTCAGGAAGCTCATATTCTCCGGACGACTGCGCTCAATTTTATTACGGCAGTCGCACCAAATTTCCTTACGGTAGTAAAGCCTCACGAGGGCCTAAGGAATGTGAACCCAGAGTTGGTTGTGAAATACAAATCTACTTGTAAAACGCTCGCAATTTAATAAATGGTTCAAGGCTGTACGTTTTGCAAACCTGCTTGCAAAGCGTAATACACTTTTATACATGTTCTGCTACACTAGATTTAGTAATTTATCTGGACGAATTCATGCGGAGTAAAAGATATTACTGTAGATATGATACAGCTTCGATTGTTGTAGATGTAATGATTATGAAGATGGTGTAATATGGAATTATTTAGAGATGGTATCAGAGAAATGATAACTAATAAACACACTTTTTACATCAGAGAAATATTAACAGCTGTACAGTGATGAATAGCATGCGAGACACGAGAACGTAGTAGACAATAAAATTTAGTAAAACATGCAGAATGTAGCCATAAAGAAGAATATCACTGCATGGATGTACGGCACAACACTGAACATTAATTCATCATATAAGACAATTAAAGGGACCCATGTTCAGTGTAGCCTACTCGCACGGGATGAGCAACGCTGCATGCCATCTGCCGCGGAACTGTGCCATGAAGCTGTCGCGGGTATAGTGGCAGGTTCAATGTTCATCAAATCACGGTCGCCTTATAATACTTTATTGTAAAAGATATCTCATTAGATTAAAAGTTTTCTTCACACATGAGCTCTCTAGTACAATATATGGGCATCTACTAGCCTTCAGTCTTACTGGGACCAGCTTTACGAGACACAAGATGCTGCTTTCATGCAATACCACGTTCCTAATGCTATCTTCACCTATCCGCAATTTCTCAGCACAGTTTCAATACCCGCTAAGCCATTCTTACAATTCTATAATTCCAACATTATAACACTAATTACAACACATTTAATAAATAAAAGCCTAATACCTAACAATAAGATAACGTTTAATCCAAGACCTCTAGAAAGCCATATTCTGCCTTCTTATTAATGCATTTTTACGAGGCAGAATCCATGCTCCTACTTTGATATACATTTAAAAAGTGTGACTCAATATTTGTTGTAATTAGGGTGATTGTAAAATGTCATAAACGTGTGAATATTTCTGGTTGTATCTCATTATGTGAATTGCCTCACTAATATTTTGATTGTCATTGATTTATAACTGATTGTCGTGAGAGAATGTACGAAATAATATTTATTCAGCAGAGAAAATTTTGTTATAACTGACTATTAAAACACAGCGAGATAATTTATTATAACATTTATCTAGGAAGTCAGGAATGGGCGAATAGTTGCCGATTCCGCAATTCTGTTGTATAGGAGAAAAAATTTACCGCACACGATAATTTTTTTAAAAAATAAGCTCGCTGCAAAGTGTATTAATAATTATTATATAAATAGCTCGCCTAATTAATATTAATAAGCTCGCTGCCAAGTGTAGTCAAAACTAATAATTAATGCACAGTTACATGGTATCACTTATATAATACATTACGCAATTTATCATCTATTTAATTGTTTCTGATGTGGATTTTAATCAACTAAAATTATCGTTATAATTACTTAAGTTAAAACGATTTGTATTTAAATAGCACGCATGGACTAACTCTGTCGCTCATATCATATTACGGGATTTATTATTCGCTATCATATTGTTTTTATTTATTTGAAAATGACAAACGCTACTTTAGCTGTTGCGGTAGCAAGGATTTTTCAGTTCTACCTATCCAATATATCTGCACTCAATCTCGCAATTATTAATTAGGTATATTACGGATCTCATAAATTACGATAGCCAATGTACATTTTGCGAGCACAGACTAATACAGTCTTGCTCTTCGTACATATTTACACCCTAGAGAAGTATTTGCCAAGTCGACGTGTTGAAACTTCCTGAACTCGAATCTTGACAGAATTTCATCTTACCTCAAAGTCCCTCATGTCGAAAGTCAAGTTGAAACTAACCAGCGTGTCAATCGCCTTTGACGCTCAGAGTTGTTCAAGGCAATTATTTGAAGTTCCACGTTGCAGAAAGTCAGATCGTTTGCTGATTTTAAATTTTAGGTTACAGGCCGAATTCAACCGCTTAAAACAAAATACGCTACAAGCAGACAGTAATGGTTGTAATTTTTTCGCAGCTTTTATTTCGCTCGGAACAGGAACATTTTTATCGCTTATTTAACCTTTTGCTTTTGAAAAACGAAAATTTAACGTCCTTCTCAGTTTCTTTTCAATTTTATTGCTAATATTTCCTAACTCAAATTATTTTAGCTGTGTGAAGTCTGTTTTTGTCTTACTACCTCATATAACTGTTCATTTTTCGCCTGCAGGTGTCGTTTTGTACAACATCAATTCGTGGAATGCAACATTACTCATTTTTCAGTTCAGCTACGGCCTCAGCTCACGCCAACGAATTTTTTCATCACGAAAACAGCCGTTAATTCCTTTTGCCCGAATATTTTGCGGGTAAACTGCAGTATGAAAACAACACTCGATGAGTTATGTCGAACCCAATTAGCCGGACTTTCAGATTAAAATATTCAATATTTTGCATTGTTATTCTTTTGTCATTGTAAAAATACCGCAGTACTGTAATTTGAAGAGTTGTATGCTCTTCATTTATGAGTCTAATGCATCTGACATTTTTTAGTGCATTGAAAAAAATTTGAAAGTTTGGGGTTAACCGCCTTTCGGATAACTTAATTGTCATGTTGAAGACACTTTGGCAAATGCTTTAAGAAGTTTTTGAGAAATTTCATGGAATCTGTATTTATGCATTAAGTCATGTTTTGTGGTTTGAATTTCTCGCAATCGCCTTATTTAGACCAACACTGCAGTTTTTATTGCTTCATCACCAATCAGGAATGGAAATCTACGGTGTTGAAACGGATGAAAATCATTCATTTAATTCTGGAAAACTTACTTTGATAAGCCTGCCGGATCCTTGGTGCTTAAGCGTGCATTAAAGTTATAATCATAAACACCAAGCACTCGTGCAAATAAAAAGTCAAACAATTTTTCGGCAAAACAAGATTAATGTTCATAAACAGATTAACTCTGTTCATAAACAGATTAACTCTTCCACAACCAAATTCAGGACATTAAAGAGGATATTCAATTTATAAACAATTATAACCTAAGAAATATAAACAATTTTGTTTATATATTGGTGATGGAGGGAAAGCCAATCCAGATATATTTGCATTGAACCAAGAGCACAGCAAACTCACACTGAGCGATAAAAGTGTAATAAATGCTTCTCCAACTCAGCATTAACAGGACTAAGTCCTGTACTAAATATTTTTAGGGTTGATACTCGTTTGTTCGTTTCGATTAAATATTTACCGATATTAAATCATTTATGCCTAATTAAAATAAACCTGGCCGAGTTTCATACTCAAACCTGGGGTTCAATTAAAAAAAGTTTAAATGGAATATGGTGTGAGAATTTTTTTTGTTTGACAGTGATGTAGAAATAGTGGGTAGTAACAGCAAGCAATGAACCCTGCTTGCAAGGCGAGTCGAATGTTTATATTATTTCCATGGATATATTATGTAACCCATTTAACGTTTCGTGTGTTCGACTTAAAACAATTTTTCGCTGCTAACTTGATGCTGCAATCAACTTCGTGCATAATTACCTCAATTTTTTCCCTTCTAGATTCAAAGATTATATCAATCAAAGTTTTCAATAACAATAAACTTCATGTTTTATATTTAATATCAAAGTCTAAATCTAAGCACGATCGCTCCTCACGTATTGCAAAAGTTTTCGTGTGTCTTAAAATTCATTTATTCGTCTATGAAGTTACAAATTATATTCTCAATTGGCAATTTCGAACGAATGTATTTAGAAAATCTTGCCACAATTTGCTGAGAATTTCAAAGATTATAATTTAACTGCGTATTTTACGGCACCAGATGGGAACCTGTTCGGTTTTGGGGCGTATGCTGGAGGCCAGCTTTGCCCAACTTCAGTCACTAATTTCATTTTCTTCGCATGAAAATGATATATCGAAAATTAGAATTATGATGGAGATTTTTAGTCAAGATAAATTTTTTGTAATATATTTAAAACACACTTTTAGAATCAAACGAAAAAATGTTGTCTCTGAATCAATATTATGAAATTAAAACAGTTCTTACCGGCATTAAAAAATGAGTTAATTCAACACAACATTTATTTCAGCTGAAATTAATCCACAGTTCAATCTCTCCCGCAGGCTATATATAATGGCGTCGTTTGCTCAAGCAATTAACGGAAATTTTTTGGTTTACTTTCTTGCTTACTTTATCTTTAAAAAATTGTGTTGTGGCAGATAAAAGGTCTCGGTTGGGCGTAAGCTCAATTACGTAAGGGGTTGGGCGCAAGTTAAATTACGTAAGGGGTTGGGCATAAGTTCAATTGCTCAATTTCTCGATATGCCAGTACATAAGTTATGACAGCGACAAACTTAGTGTGAATGAATAATTTGTTCAGTTTTTCAAGGTTTGATATTATGAAATATTACTAAACGTTCATTTTTATCCCGGTGTTATAAGACTTATTCAAGGCCTAATAAAGCTTGAGGATGTAAAGCATTTAGTTTAATTAAAATTAATATCATTATAAAATTTTGAAACAGTTTTGAAACTTTAACATGAACAAACAATATGAATTATTCGATTAAAAGCGTTCGTTATTTTTGCATGGTTGCTTTAGATTTTATTGCTCAACGATTAAACTTTGAAAATATGGAAATGTGGAGATATGGAAATTTGAATTTATTGATATAATTAAGAAAATAGGAATTTGAATAAAATTTTGGAGCATTGAATCAATTTGGTTGCAGCCAAATGTTAAAATGTACAATGCAAATGTAAATATATATGTCTGCGACAATCTCCACAATTAGTAAAACTAAAGATGTAAATAATTTAGGTACTCATATAACTAACAAATGTTGATTTTACTGCCAAAAAAGTTTAAAAGCTGGAGAACAGAAATAATTTCGAAATGGAATCTTGCTGCGAAATACTCCGCACTTCGAAGTTTCTATTTATCATCTCAACTGAACAATTTCAGTTTGTTGACTACGTTCGAAACATTTTGACACTGGCAGTCACTCACCAACTCGACTATCAAATTCCGGCAACTACACAATTTCTAACTTCCAAGCTCTGTGTTTCGTGTATGAGGTGTTGAACTAAAAAACAACACTGCTATAATAATACAAGAATTATCAAATGAAGCGATGTGTTAGAATGATTGCATTTCATACCGTATACGAGTTCCGTGTTTTGATAAGTGCGACTTAGATACATATTTTTTGGCTTGAAAGTTTTTCGGTTCGATATTTTTATATCCTATAACAGAGATTTGTTAACAAACTCACAAACACTTTTTAGAGAGTTTCCAAAACCAAATTGTACAATTAATTTCTTATATAATATGAAATATAATATTAAATAACATATAATATTATAATTGAGTTATTACAAGAAATATACGTATGTATAATAATAATAATAATAAAATTTACTCTTAGTTAGAAAAAATATGAGTGAATAAAAATAACTAATGAAAAAACAATAATTTTGGTTTTCGATCGAACAGGATTCTTATTCGAGCTCTTCGAAAAATCTGATATCCTTGATAAATATTAAATAAAAACTAGCCTCGAACTCGAGATGAGAGAAAGTGAAATCATTTCTTAATTACATTGCACATCGGGAAGTTCATCAAATGTCTTCAACACATTGTACTAGGGCCTTAGACTAGCACTGATATGCGCAAAGTGGTATTCAATATTTTACCTATAATGATATTATAATATTTAACAATATAATTTATATGACCACAGTGTTGCATTCCGTGTTGATGTTTGAACTAAGTTATTCGATGCAAGACGAACAGATTTAAGTTCGATTAATGCGTTGCATTACAAGTTATGAACTCGTATTCTGGAGTTACACGATTTATTGTAACTGAAATTGAAAAGTCATTATCATTGCGAGAACAACCATTATGCAAGAACAGTATTTATGAATTGAAACATTAAAACAATGAATGAATTGCAAAATAATCGTCTTACTTATACATACTCATATTGGCAAGAAAATTACTTAATTAACTTCGTAAAATAAATGATACGTTAAATTTTTCATGCTTTTTCTACCCGCCAAATTTCATGCACTTTCTACCCGCCTGCAGCTATGAATACCTATCATTCACTAATTCTTTATTGTGAATTTTAGCACCTAGGAGAAAATTGAGAAATAAAGATGCTGGTTCAAAGGACCAGACGAAGGTTCCACCAAACACTGATTGTGTTCTTCCTGGCATCACAGCTACTGCACAATGGGTGAGCGATTATTAGTTGTAATCATACATGGTTTTCATTATATGATATACTTGTTTGTAAAATTGATGTTCACGAAATAATTTAGTACTTTTAGCTATTTGTTGTGTGTGAATAATATTCAATGATGTCAAATTTTGATGAAATTCTTGTATAGAATTTCATTAGAAGCTGGATTTGCCCCGCTCCTGAATTTGAACATATAACGACGTGCATCAGGCACTGTTATGGTTATCATCAGAGTGATAAGGAGTTAGATTAAAAATTATATGATCTTATTTCGTAGAAGACAGTGATAGATTTGCTTGAATTGAAACCTAAAGTTATTTATTGAGCCTTTTTATGATTGATTCCTGTGTTTTTTTTTTCAAATGATTAATGCACTCAAACGTTCAGGAATGCAAGATGTCTGCAACTAATTCTTTTTTCCAATTTTGTGTTGGTTTCGATTAGTTCAAGATTATTCAAAATCATGGAAAAATTTGTTTTGTTTTTTTCCCGCAATTCTGGGGCTGATTTGCTTCGACAAAAATTGCCAAAATTCGAATTTTAAATTCTTATTAAATTTAGCTCGAATTGAGCTAAAAATTACACAACCAAAAATATTTGCTTATAGCTCGAATTGAGGAAAAGGAAAAACAGGGAAAATATTCAGAGGAACTAAAGGGACTTCATATTTCACCCATTGATTCAAATATTTCAAGCGAGCAAATTAGGCCTGCAAAAATCATATTAATTTCTAAATAAATGGTCAAATTTTTCATGGGCAAATTTTTTGGCAATATAAATATCACTGAAGTAGTTCGTTTTCAAAAATAATAGAAACAAATAATGAAATCACCATACTATTGATCGAGATTAAAAATCGACTTGAATTTTTAACTGTAAAGTGTTGTTTTTTCATTTCTAAGCGAAAAATATGCATTTGTGGTGAAGGGACCAAGGGTAGGCGCCTTGCCCCAAGCCCATGGGCCCATTGTCCCAGGGGTGGGGCAATGGACCCATTTTGACACTTTTTACAAAATAGTGTTTCATTAAATATTAAATAAACATATAGGCGTCTAATTTACATCATACATTCCTCATTAGTTGTACCTTTAAACGAAACAAAGAACAACCTCGTATCAATTAAAACTTCATCAAAAATTTAGTTTAAAAAGAGGGGGGGCGCGCTGCCCCATGTTGCCATAATAACTTCGTTTGCTAAAATTGAGAATTTTTTCTCAATACTTGCACAACCTTTCATTATTTCATTCCCATAAAATTTAACGTTTGAGAGAGCTTTTTGGGCCAAAAATTTGTGGAGCTTAAAATTATATGGAATATTTGTATGCACAGAATGCTGAATTTCTTGTAGAACAACTTTTATTTCAAGCCTTCAAATGTCGACTGAAAATTGAACCATTAGCAGTATTGAATTTAAAAATGCCGTTTTTTGCGTTATATGTCACTAATTCGGATATGATTAGCGATCAACTCTAAAATTAGTTCCATTTCAAGCATGCTGTTCCTGATCACCTCTACTGCGGCATGCTGTTCCTGATCACCTCTACTGCAGCATGCTGTTCCTGATCACCGCTTCTGCGGCATGCTGTTCCTAATAACATTTTTGGATGTTAAGTGTATACAGTCTATGAAGTCCAAACCTTTTATCGCTCATTTCCATTGAAAATGCTAGAACAGCAATGGAAGTTGTTTGTGATTTCACCAGATTCCATAAAAGGATTGATACTTTGCTTTGAATCTTCTCTTTGAAAAGTCAAAATTATTTGATCTCGTTCAGAGTCTATGCCCCCTGACCCCCGGAGCCTTTGCCTCATGTTGTTTCTGCGCGGCTGCTCGTACATTCTCAATAATCGCACGACTTTTATTGCGATTCTTCTTGCCGGCAACGCTGGCAGTTAGATTTGCAATCAAGGCAACCCTGCTTCTGCTGCCCGTAAATCTTTTGAATCAATTTCGAGGACCATAACTTGCTTTTGCACTTCATCACGGAGTCAATCTGCTGCCTTCGTGGGGTTGGAACCGATCTGTCAATTATTTTTGCTGTTATCACAGAATTGGGAATCCCAGAAATGTATTAGTCTTTTTATAAAAGTGGTAAAAGGTTTGAGATAATTGAACTGTTTGCGATGCTTTCCCAAAGGTACTCTTGCTCAAACCTAATCTAATAATTGCTTCTAAACTATTTTTCCAGTTTATGGAATCTTTCAAGACCAAGACGAAATCTTTCTCCGGACTGAGAAGTTTTTCAGAGCATTGTCGTTCTTTCCTATCTCCTCTCTACAAGTTCATTTTTCGTGTACACGTTGACCAATATCGAACACAGTCTGCAGGAGCCGTACGCCTCTCTCGAAAAAATCCCGGCAGAGTGTATAGCAAAATTAACCCCACAATATCATTGCAAATTAAATCATAAAAACTAAGTAACTGCTAACTGTAATGGTATTATATAACATAATTTCGGAGATGGGAGGGAAAAACGCACAGAATAGTCAAACGCACCTTATTTGCAAAGATGATTAACAATGAACAAAATATATTTGTCGGGAGTGTCTCTATCGTAAAATCGAAGCGGCGTTGTTGTTAATGGAAAACCAATTCTTTAAAAGTATTGCTCTAGGCATTTATATTCAAACTATTAAATAAAAAAATAAAGAAATTTGACAGAGTTAAAGTCTCAGTTGACAGAAAAATGTACTTCAATGTAAATGAAGACAGCATGAAAATTCGATAAATAATTATAATATAACCTTAGCCTTCCTGTACAAGGCCCCAAAAGTTCTCAATTAAACGTCTCTTTACTAAGCTCATCACCGAAACAATTTATAAAGAGGGAACTAATAACTTTTTTTCACGATAAGCGTCTCAAAGTTCAGGAGTGCTTTAAATTGCTATGACAGATTCAGGCGCAGTTGACCACCTAAGAACTCTGAAATTGCAACCGAAAATTTAGATCAATCGCAATGAACATTTTTGCAGTAGATTAAGCGCGCTAATAATTATTTCTTAGTTCGAAAACATGCATTTTTTCATGAGCATAAGTGAAACATTTCATATTACTGTAAATACTCGTACAACATGAGATGAAACGGAGTTATTTGCATGTCCGTGCTTTTTATGTGTTTTATGTGTTTTTATGTGTGATAAGTGAAATATTTTTCACTTTTCTGCGATCGTGAGGGTCAGAAAGCGCAAGTTAGGATTTTAGTTCAGATTTCTTGCCATAAATATTATTAAGATCGTTAGTTTCTATTGATGTTCAATAGAGGTTAAAATCATCATTTTTTTCAACTCGTGCTTATGTTTTATATCAAGTAAAATCACTATCATCTCCTCAAAATGAATTGTATGAGCTTCAAGTTACAGCAAAATAATTTCGCAAATCGTAAAATTAAAATGTAATAATCGAAATTAATTAAGGAATTAAATTATTAATTAAATCAAAATTATAAATGAATTGAAATTCCAATGGAACATTAGAAGTGCGAAATTGCGCTTCAATCCAAACATTTTACAGACGTTGTTTACCAAAGCTTACCCGACAACCTGCAATGTACGAGAACACGATATAATTCTATAGACTCGTCACGAGATATGCCCTCACAATATTTGTGACTAGACCCTCGTCGGCTTATGAACTCAGTGTAATCTTGCAGGACTCAATGGACAACAATAACTGGTGAAGCCCAAACAAATGAAACGTTTAACTTCAAAAATCTAACTGTGTCGCTGCACCACCTAAATTAAGTGTCGCACCTTGGGGGATCTGAAACATAGTAAAAGCAGAGCTTCTAGCGGCAGCTTAATAGCTGCTGCCATGAAGCGCGTGTGACTTTAATATATAAATTAATGACGCCTCGTAGAGCAACACGCACTATCATGCGTAACAGAAGCGAATGTGATTTATTCTTTAATCACACAGAAGTACACAATACAGCATAATATAAAAATAAAAGCAATAGGAATTACATAAGCTTCCCTGTCAATACCCATGTGAAGCTAAGAAGCCTCTCAGGCGAAAGGTGGTATACAACTCTATTAAATGACAATGTGATAATGATAGGAAAACAGTAAGTTACCCAGTAAAATAAAAACATCCACATTAAACAATACTCTCAAGAAATGAATAACATCCTAAGCATAACAGGGGCAATATCAATATTGTACTGATTAAAAATTACACTACTAAGGACAATATGGGATATATTGGGGACCAATACGTGGTAACAGAATTGCAATTATTTAAACTTTAATTTCAAATTTAGACTCTAAGATGAATTTGGAACTATCCGCCTCGAGATTATCAAGCAATTAATAAAAAATTTTTATAAAATTGAAAACTGCACCTCTTTTTTCCATCTGTAAACGAACCGGCGTCAAGTTGAAGCGTATTATGGGAAAACGAGGGACAAGAGGGGCGAAAACCGATTCAAAAGGACGTTCATCGTGGAAATGTGCCTTATTCCTGAATTTTATAAGCTGAAATTTGTATATATCGTGAAGTTTTACTATTTTAGTCTGTCTATATAATTCGTTCGTACGTATAATGCAACGGAATATTGTTGCGGCATTAAGCCATTATACCTAACCCTTAGCACTGTTCGCAATGACATATTAATTAACGTGATAACCTGTTTCTTTGCATGAAAAGGTACACCACCTCAGATTACTAGCGAGCTTGACAGTTTTGAAAATAACAATGAGTATAAAAGCCTTCTTAATGGGGTAAAATGTAAGACACTTGATAAGGCATGCAAAGCCCCGAGGGCTTTATTCAGCCCCTGACAAACGTTGTTGGTGTGTTTTTTTGAAGGAAATCTTGTTACCGAGGATTCAACCCAAGACATTAAACCCAATCTGAAATCAAAAAGCCAATTAAACACAATCTGAAACTGTACCATTGTAGGTGATGTTATGTTACATGGAAACAGGTCTGGGAGTAAAAAGCATAAACTTAGTCTTATTTGTGTGCACCAATAGCTTGTTTTGTAAGAGCCATCTTGACAAATTCACCGACAGCTCCGATACACCATCACGGGCTTCATCATGTAAATTTCTCGCGTCATAAAACACGGCGTCATCGTCAAAAACTTGCAGTTTACGTTAATATTGAAGAAATGAGGCCCTGGAACAGAGCCCTATATGTAACACCTATATTAATGGGACTTGTGGGAGAATAAAAGTCGTTCGGTGCGACGTACTATTTTCTATTCTGAGAGTTCAGTTCTTAACTTCCTTGATTGCGAAGGTGAATGCAGGAGGCCAAAGTAAAGCACAAGGATTCCAAAACAATACAACGAACAAACAGGGGCGAGCATCTATAGGTGTTACCACAACAGCGGTTGTTCGAGAAATCCAAAAATCTCAGTTTTAAATTGCAATTGAGTGCTGCCTTGTTTTTTTGAGAATTTTCATCAATAAAAGTTTCAATACAATATTCAAATAGTGAATTAGAAATACTGTGACAGTTAAATTCTTCGATAGATTGCACCGACACTTCTATGTTGTAGATGTGCTAAAATCATTCAATTTTAGATTCAAATTTAGACCTTGCCCTTAATTTTTGTTTCCAAAAAACGCAGCCACTATCACAGCATATATATTTATACAGTTAGTTTATGGAGACAACAGGCATAATTATTATTATACTTTACATCTTTCGGGACCAGAATTCTGCTTGACCACATTAACAATATATAACTGAATTTCAACAGAAATGGCTACTAATTTTCCTGTCTTTCTTCGGCATGATAGTTTTCGAACTCAAGTGAATGTTGAAAATAATGCACTTTGTCAACGTACTTTATAAGTTTACTGAAAATTACTTTTTCTAGTACCGTCATTGCTCTAGATCGTATGCCATATAACAACCAAACTCCACAAGGAATAATTTGGACGACAAGTTCACGTTGCTGTCTTGACAGCCCATGCAGGTCCCTGTAGCATACATTCAGGTCCGGGACTGTCATCGTACCTGCGTTGTTCGAGTTGATGTTCATTGAAGTGGATTATTTCCGGGATAATAATTATATGATGAATTAAATATAAATTCATGTTGGGATGCATATAGTTTGGAATTGATTGCCCTGGAAGTGTGGAGGAGTGGCTACAAGAAGTCTCTTAAAATAGTAATTTTAAAAATGCGCTTCTTCTATTTAATGGCAACGCTTTTTCTAAGAGAACAAATTGTAGTTGGAACTAAATTTACATTTCAATCATCTTGAACCAAACGTTCAAAAATTATTGTACGGTGAAAATTACATGATCAAATATTAATATTGGCATTGTTTTAGCGTCATTGCATTAGTCGTCAAATATAAGCATTGTTTTCATCAATCAGTTTCTGTTTATATCACCGGGAAGCTGAGGTGCAACGTGAGACTATGTGCGAGGCTCCGATGACCAACACCTGGAACCTGATATTATATCTCAGTACCGAATACGTTTTGCTCCTTATCTGAGACTAAGATAATTATTTTCAATTGCGAAAAAAATTTACACATGTTTTTGTGTTGACAGCAACCTGTCCATAAATAACATTGTGAGTAGTTCAGGAATCCAAGATCTGCAACTTTTTCAACAATATATCGAGCATGTATAGTTCTTTTATGTATGTACGTTCTTACTTGACCAATCATTCTTTAACCAAAATGCTACTTCGTTTTTCCAGAATTTTGCCTATTTTTTGTTCTGCTTTTGTGTTATGAATTAAATTTTTAAAAAATTTTCCCCTTAGATAGGGTTTGATATTAATTGTTCCGAAGGCATTCAACATCATCACCTCATATTCCAACGTTTACAACGATAATTTTCTTTAAAAATGGTTTACATCGCATTTGTTTAAAGTAACATTGCCATGTGTTACATCATATGTCTTTCTGCATTATTGTCGCAGCAATATTTCCAATACCCTATATTTCCAAATGATTATGGTTAAATTGATCATCATAAAACTTCCACGAAATATCCACGCTCCCAACACTTTATACAATTAAAATCTTCTCTAGCTACAACTGCACGGCCCAATTTGCGTTCTTCTGTGCTTTAGCGATGCACGCTTCAATGAGAACAGTTTAGATGCAAGCCTTCACGATACGGCAGTTCAAAAGCCGGGACTCTGCAAACGTTAACAAGTTGTGGCACTCGAGGGAAGTCTTTCTGGAGCCGAGGCTAGGAGATCAGGAGACTCTCTGTTGTCTGGTCTAATTTAACGGTGATGAGAACCTATCAAGAAAGTTGCTGGAGGATACTCGTTATATTGATACTGATATAAATTAGTTCGATAAGACAAATATTCACTTTATGCAAACGTCTTCGCCTGCCAAAGCGTTTTGAAAACGTTGAGGATTTTTTGATCGGGAAGAAAAACGTTACGTCAACATTAGCAAATTTTTTTGCGTCCAGGTTCATGCCAAAGCTCAAAAATACTGCAGAAATAAAGCCATCGAAAACTAAAATGAATAATGAACACAATCTTCGAACTTTTTTGGGGGATGAGTTAATAGTTTCGAATAGAGATCTGGCTTTATGGAACTATGATTTCTCATATCATCTGTCAATACTAGATACGAGTATATCATACTTTTTACTTGATAACATTAGTTCCTAATTACCCATGAGTTTAAAAATGCAAAGGGTAATCTTCATCACTGACGCTGAAATCAACAAACATTCAAGATGAAACTCATTTCACTGCCTCCATGAATCTTTAGAATTATTGAAGCAAAATGGCTCAGAAAAAGTATTCATAGAAGTCAATGGATCATAGACCATGTATATATGCATCTGTATCAAGCTATTGTGTTATCCAGCGAAAATTATCACCAATGAAGACCAGGTGCTGCATCAGGGGCTTGTTTAGTGGTCAGTGCTGGCAGAAAGACATGATGCTTTGGCCTCCGCCATTGCCAGCATTCACATTTCTTTCTAAGTTATGGTACGTGGAACGCATTTCGGAGGCATTGTGCGAACCGCTTCGTGAATAATGTTTCTGGAGCAGCGCACTTCCGATCTCTGATTTATCGAACTTTATCTTTATTGTTGCTTGTATAAACTCAATTAATATTTTGTTTTTATTATATTACTTTTGTTCGATCGACTATTTTAATGCAATTAATGGTTTCATTTTTAAACTGTCGAATGTTTTTTAAGACTATAATCATTGCCCGTTAATTATGAAGAGGCATAATTGTGATCCATATTAAACAATGATTTGTAATAGATATTTAAATATTATTAACTTGCTTCAAAACGATGACATATTTTTTCGCTTATCTCGTTGTTATCCTAGATACGTGTACTGGTCTCATTGCCAGAGGCCGCAGATGGTTCGGTGAATGAAATACAGATTTCTTAGTCTTACTGTACTTCTTATATTGAGTCCATCTTCTCATGACGTGCTCTGCAAAACAGAGTACCGTAAGAAGGCAGAACTTACATTAGTCTTAAGGGTAATTCTTCTGAACGTTAGTCGGCAACGACTGAGCAATTTAAGATGCTTAGGATTATTCAGAATTTCTATCTAGGCGGCAACAGGAAAATGTTTTGTCAAGGAAAAGTTCCGCTCAGGGTTATACAGTACAAACTGCCTGGTTACGTTACACAAGTGAATTTAAAATAGTAATTGAATCTTAATTCATAGACAATTGGATTAATTCGCACAATAACTTTGGTATTGCAGTAAGCTAGAACATCAGTCTCAGAAAAAACAAACGCACGTTATAATTAAGTGGGGCAAAACTGACAATAATTGACAATATCAAGATAATTTATGAGAGTTTAACCGGATTCAATGACACAGAACATAGTTTTCAGGCTGTGCATTATGAGATAGAAAATCATGAAACAGTAAACAATGCTTGATGCTCATATCACTGATAAATCAGGCAAAATTGCACATGAAAATGATTCAATAGTTATCAGAAAGTGACTAACTTATATTCATGTTATCTGAGACACACTTGATACCAGAATTCTTATAAAATACAGGTCGCATATGCTAAGTAATACCGCATAGGACAAGTTAAGCTACTGGCCAGGAGGATTCTATCAAATTATTGTTTGGTAGAAACGATTTCACAGAGTCGTATTGCAGACAGTTGCTATTAGTACACTTCTACAACATGAACAAAATTAGTCACGATAAAATTACTCACTATTTTTGACTTTTCTACGTGTCACACCGTTGTTTATCCCAGCAACAGGGATCGACGCTTCTCTAACCGCCAAAATTTCTAATAACCCGGAACGCGCCTGTTCGTGTATACGCGGATACTAAAAAATATTAAAAGTAAAACTAATAATAATGCCAATGCTGGGATTTATTCCAGCACAATACGCTTTGTTGTTCTGCAAATTTCAATGGGCCAGTTATTGACACAACCATGCATTTTTGGAAGTCGCATTTGTTCGTAAAGCACCGATGCGTCTCAATTTCGATGCCGCTCGTGTAAACCTTTGTTTGCCCCTTGAGGTCCAAATGATCGATGTTCGTGTCAGTTCAGTGCTGTTCTGTTCCTCATTCATTTCGATCAATGTCAGGTTAGATCCATTTACTGGCAGTCAATCAGGGCGCACAGTTAGTTCACTTCTTTCACTGATACTCTTTAGAAAATATTTTTCTCTATTATTATTACATAGCGGTGTGATTCGCACAAAAAATTGGAGATGAGCAAAATACTGGAATAGATAATGTTTCTCCAAACATTTCTAAGTAAAAATAAATCACTTCAAATTTAAGCTCCAGTTAAGCACTCACTCAAGCTCGTAAATAGAGCGAGGGTAAACCTATTCATTTACGTGACAATTGGCCATAAATCCTGGTTCTGGGCGACATTTATTGGAGAGCTGCAATGGATTGGTGGCTAACTCATTCTTCTCATAGGAAATATTCTGCTGACTCGACATTTGTTTTAAACGGCCGTACTTTGTGACCCTACGTGCAGCGTTGCCGTATTACAGTCGGTGTGAGTTATTTACGTTATTGTGGCCTCTAGCTAACATGCTAGGAGCGAAATTTTAAATACACATTTCATCCTGAAGAATGTTTCCTGACTATGCAAAAACTAATGCGTATTATTTATTGTTACGAATAGTCATATTGCATCCTGGTTCTCCTTTACGCAGCTATATTTAACATAATTTTTATCTATAGTTTATTTCGGTATTGATGCAATAGATGATAGTACTTCAATATGCGTACAAATGCAAACAAAACGTTTTATTTGTTCTTTGCTACGCTGCAAATGATGACCTGATCCGATTTGAGTTAGTTGTAATTCGGTTATATGTGCCGAAATTCCCGTCTTCGTATACAAAAAAAATATTATTGGAAGTACGGACATTCTTCCTTGCATAAGGGAAAATTCATTTGTGTTTTCCATGTGATTATGATTTAAATTTAGTCCTGTTCGATGCATAAATTAAAAAATCTCCCTGCTCTCAATCAGTTACATAAGGATATTTTTTCTTGCTAACTAAATTTGTTACTTATCCTTTTGTAATGAAGTGTTGCTGCAAATTTCCCACTACTGTATGTCAGACTATGAAGTCTAAGTAGGACCGACTCTGACGTCGGTGTTAGGTTCAGTATAGCCGTCAGATACTATGCCGATCCCGACTTGCGTCCTGGTTCCTCTCTTATAGGAATTTGACTCAGACGCCAGGGTGAGTTGTGTGCTATAGTGGTGAAATCTAGCTTGAAATACTTGATGGAATATAGTGATTTTTATGTATATATGACTTGTCATGCGTAGATATTTACTTTCTGTTTTCTGTTGTAGGATCGTGCGTTATTCTCGGATCTCAATGCTCCAGCTCGCTCCTCGCATTTTGCTCTCATCGCACTTTAACTTCCTCCGCATTTAATTTGTTAGTTCGTTTAATTCCTATGCCGCACCTGTTTGATTTGTTTAATTTCGATTTGCCGTTTATCTTTAATAAATAAATTTAAGAAAGTCTGTTCGAGTAACTATCCGCTCAGTCCAAGCTCTTGCTGATAAAACCAATAGGGAAGTTGAATTTAATTTCCGGTCATTGGTGGACGTGACAATTAGACCATCCGAACTATGAGGTGACGCGATCAATTAGCTATTATTCAAGATTAGTTCGTCACACCTTTCATTCAAGGCAATAAACGTTTTTAATGTTCACGATATAATTTTGTGCAGCATTCTCTCTAATATATTCGCACTAATGGCCGTGATTTCACAGGCATCAAAGCCTGTATATTTTCTTGCTAGAAATTAGGAGAGAGAAATAACACTCGGCATAATTTTTCGCTCTCGGATTTTATAACTAGAATAAAATCCAAACGCCATCCTCCTAAATATACTCAGCATTATCCATAGTACCAACAGAAGTTATACATAACTTTTTCCCAAAGTGAACTGTTGACTGTTGTTTATCGGACTTGATCTCTATTGTTGCTTGTATAAACTCAATTATTATTTTGTTTTTACTATTTTCCTTCTGTCCAATTGATTTTCTTAATGCAAGTAATGGTTTTATTTTCAAACCATTGAACTTTACTATTAACAATAGTATAATGTAATAATTAATTTATAATAAGTAATTTTTTGTGAGTTGGGAACACAATTCAAGGAATTTAAATGACGAGTCCCGTGAAAACTGACACATGCTCTAAAAATTTGAAGGTTGACAGCTAATCTATTTTAAAAGTTCCTGAAATTTAAAGAAGCATATTATTTCGACTTGTAATCCTAGCTGTAATTACTTCGAAGACCTAAATAAATTACAAGCTTGGATATCTTCAAATTGACAGTCCAGCTATGATGCAAAGAGTTCATCAGTACATTTATCGAAAGACTTTATAAAGACTTTATACAAATTATTGTTTTTGAGCAGTGATAATATTACATGTGATGAAATTTTTAAGCAACGTTTGACTTTCAATGCCAGCAAATAATTATCTCGTTTACTCTACATCGCGGCTTTAGCAATTCGGGAATATGAAGCTTGAGTCTTGCATAATCTGGTAATTCAACAAAAAGTAGCAACCAACAGGCGCCGACATTTTCTTGTTTGTTGTAGGCAAATATCTCGTGGGGCCAAAATTCTGATGAAAGTGAAGGTCTGGGCATTTTTTGCATTTATAGCGGTAACTTGCAAAACTGCTCACCCACGTTTAATTTTGATGTAGGATGGCTATTTAAATATCTAATTAAGGTCGTAAAATAGGTAAATTTGGGGTTTTAAAACTGTGAGCTATTTTTTAGATACTTAGATGAAGTATTGATTTTTTCTACAGTTGGTTGCACTGAATCAATATATTCATGCTCCTCATCACTCAAAATTGCAAAGTGGCAAAATTTTAATAGCGTTGAAAATATCTCTAGAACAGTGCCACATCTTGATTGAATATCCGCACCTGAAATTTGATTGCCTAATCGTCTAGTATTTAATATTGTATGCTTTTCAGTTACATGTTTGCCGATAAATAATCTTCATATCGTTAGTTTTGTTGGCATGGGATTCAGAATTCCCAACACCCAAAATTATCTAATGTGATTTGAATGAACAGTATGTAAAAATATCGCGTTGAAATATGAAAAAGTTTGGACAAATAGGAATGAATTTAAATTCGTTTTGAAATTAATTCTATGAACACTTACAGTGTGAAAAAAAACCCTAAATTCGAAAAAAATTATAAAATTCGAAATGACGGCTTGTAATAATATTGAAGCACGAATTAAAAAAAATTTAAGTGGTGATGAATATTGTTGTGGATCATCCAGAGTCTAACGGGGAATGCTTAAGAAATTATAACTCAGTACTCACTGCAGTGAGTGACAGAGAGCGCATTTTCTCGTCGACGAAAACATGAAGTCACGGACGGACAGACAGACGGACGGACGGACCGACGGACGGACAGACGGACATTACGAGCACATAAGTGCCTTTTTTCCATAAATGAGAAAATGCTCTAAAAAAGCGACGAAATTACCGCATGAGCAACAGAATTTTGGCGTCTGGGATGAGTTTGCTTGAAATTATGTTAGAAGCCAAATTGAAATTACTACAATAAATTATGTGCATATAACACACAAATATGCAATGGGGGAATTAAAATTAAGTTGGGCGGAAAAACGCGTTAAAGTTTAAACTGAATCGTTCAATGTGACGTTCATATTGACGCAAAATCTTCGGTTGATCCAAAAAATAAAGACAATAATGGTCACGTTCAAATAACAAGCTTAATAGCGCCCGGATAATAAATATTTCGTGCGGTATGAGTAATTATAAAATCCGACGTCAGAAGATCCTAGACTGGTGTCCCGGATATTGTTATGAAGATCCATAACTTACCAATGGTCACAGGCGCAATATTATCATATATTTCGGTAATAAAAATCTTGTATAAGGAAAAGAAGTTATAGAATCCGAGACGTCCTGAATAAGTTTGATTGCAAATGTGAATTGGCGAAATATTTTCAACTTATGTCTCTGATCCTAGGGTCATTTTTGGAAAGATTGTGTTTAATGACTCGTTCGATACATGGATATTAATATATCAAAACGTGATAGTGCTCGACAAAATATCAACTCCAGGTAATGAATTAATATTCTAATTAATGTAGATGAAAAATTATACCTAATATATAACCTCCCAATTTTTTTGGAAAACGAGGAAATTATAATTTTTGTGTTTGTGGCGACGATAACAAATTAAACAGCATACCTATACAGGCTATAAAAATGGTGAAAGCAATCAATTTTGAGTTTAAATTCGTTTATATACACTGCCTAATTTTTTTGAGATCAAAACTGGTTCATTTTCATTAAACAAATTATTCTGATTTTCCTAATTTATTATCATTTTCTGACATAAATAAAATGTGTGCGGCCACTTCCGCTTGTGATGGTACAGCTAAGAAATTGGAAATATGGACTTAAATGCACGAATGGGTAGACTAAAGAATTAAAAAGGCAAATACATGTGCCATAAAACGTATTATACGTTAAAATCGCTTTTTTCAGTGTCATAAGTCTACGATAGTGAAGCTTGTCTATAGTGCCATGCGTCATAATCTTGGACTAAGACGAGACTGTGGTGCAAAAATCTGGTCAAGTCGAACACCAGACTCCGATAGATCATGCACACATGGGATCAATCACTGGATAAGAGAGCCTGTCTGAATGGCGTAGTCTGGTCCATGCAAGCTCATCGCTGCTGAATGTGTGAATAATTTATTATCTACTATTTAACCGGAAGATTCAGGCTACATGATGGGTTTGATAAATGATGAGTTTGTTATTTATCATGAACTGAAAAGGTTTCGGATAGAAAACGTGCGTTATACGAAAATTTTGGAAATAAGTTTCAGTCCAATAGATTGAAAGTAGAGAGTAAATTCGCATTGTCAATTACAATATGTACAAGAACGATATGACAAAGGTTGTTGTTATCGACTGAGAAAAACATCGTTGTTTAAAAAACAACCACATGAGATCCTAATTAGTGATCAACAGAGATGATGCGAGCATCCATCACGATGATGCTCGTCTTCGCACAGCTCGACAGGCCAAAAATCTTGGGATAGGTTGGTCAATAAAAATCGCTTATCCGACATATTTTCCAGACCGTATGATGAACTGCTGCTCCGCTCGTTTCCTGGACTATAAAGGATTTTTGACTGTTTTATTTTCTCTTCAACAGAAGAAATAGCGAATGATTGGGATTCATGACCAATATTTCATGCTGAGTGTCAAATTTACAAAAAAATGTATGCATCGAAATTAAAAAAAAATAATATATTTAAATTTAATACAACACATAGAATTGATGATGAAGATGTAATCGGGCGGAAAAATAGATCTTTCAATAATAACCTTGTTCTTAAAAGGAGCTCGAATGGTAGTAAAAACAATATTAAGCCGTATTTTGCCTCAGCCGATGGTAAACAATTTTTTTTTTCATTTTAGGAATATTGTCGAGTGATTTATACAAATCAAACTCAATCAATTAAGAATATCCTCAATTTGTGCGTGTTTCTTAAAATAATAGGCATTGAGCAACAGTTGTTGACAAAGTTGGGTTCACAATATTAATATATATGCGATGCGTACTTACGACGATTAAACTTTTACTGCATCGTAATTATTCAGTTTATTGGGACTTCTAACCGAGGTAAAATTTAGCCCTGCATCAGCAACGAAACTCAAGGAATAAATGAATAAATGAATTTATTAAAAAAACCAGGCAAGACTCAATCACTTTACTGAATTTGACGGTCACTGAAGAGCTATATTGACGGTTTATAGGTTTTAGTTGTAGCCACATTTTTTTAGCTGGGACATTTAATTTCATAAATCATACTGAATGCGTAATGGATGGGCTGTTTGGAATAGCAGGCTTCTGCTCTTCGAGACCTATGACTGGATAGGAATATACAGAAGGCTGTCCCGCTGAAACTTCAACGCAATTCAACACGATACATCAGGAATCCATCTGATTTCAGCTGTATTTCTGAGATTAAATTCACATATCGTTTTCAGCGTTGAAGGCTTATGTTGATGCATATAAATCGAGATCGGCAGCAGCAAGATCCAAGAAATGCTTGACATTCCCGAGAAGTTTTTCCACCGTGCAGACTGTAAAAGAGCCGCCCGGATTTCTCACCAAACACCGAGAACTTTGTAGGCAAATTGCTTCGTTGGTTTATAGGAGCTGTTCTCTGAAGGCATATCACAGAATCAATGCATAGTGAGAAAATGATGAAAAAAGTGCAGAGGAGTAGAAATTCATGAGTGGAAATTCATGCATGTTTCATGAATTTTTCATGAAGTGAAAATTCATGTATGTTTCATGAAGTTCAATTCATGAACTTCATGATTTGGCATCATGTCAGCGTCATATAATCTGTAAGGTAAATGTCATTACCACGTTGATTTCCCACTGAACTACATGTGTCTTATTTTGAACCTACTCATTTGAGCATTACATAGGACGACGTATATACTGATTTTGATATATTCATCATATTCTTAATAACAAATTCCTAGGCACATAAATGTATGAAAGGCCCAACCGAAAAGGCCATTAATCGTACCAGGTTGGAAAGGACCGCGGGTCTGATCTGTCGGATCAAGATTGCCCTTAATTATCACTCCAAGGAGGTCGTGGAGATCTTCCGGTCTACATTTCTAAACCGCTTTGAGGACCTCACAGGAGACATTTTTATTCGAGAAAGGAACTCTGTGACGGTATTCTGGACGCTAAACCATTACCAATCGCACGCTACATCTGCCCACATAATGCAATTTATATTGCATATTGTATTAAATTACAATTTTGCAAGTGAGCAAATTATTTAATAAAGAACAAAATTATTTTCGCAGATATGTAACAAAGATGAGAATAGAATGCTTACAATAAGCTTAATTGCCCGTTGAGGGCATATATCAATAATATGCAATAAATTTCATTCAATTTTAAATGTTGCCTTCTGCATGTTATCGGATTAATTATTGGGATATCTAAATATAAGAGAGAATTGACTACATTAACTTTTTATTCGAAAATTTGTCAATATTGATCTGTATCTGAACCTCATTCAATATCACTAGCCGACGTTTTAGTATTGTTGTGTTATTTACCGGAAATGAAACTTTGTTCTTTTAAAAATGATCGTGTCCTATCTTAAATAATTTTCTTAAATATATGTTCACTAATAAAACAAATAACAGGAAATAATTAGAAACATGCAATTATGGTCAAATTAAAGCATAATTGAAATAAATTATTTAAATTGGTTGCAAGGGAAGCGTGAAGAACAGTATTTTAGTGAAAATATGATGATTTTTCTTAGGATTTTCTCATCTTTTGAATTATTTATGGCCATCTGACTGTATATCATGGGCAAAAACTTTTTTCTAATGAAGCTAGAAAAAAATCTTGGCCCTTAAAACCAATTTCATGCAAATTACCATGAACCTTTTGGTGATAGAATGCAACCAAAATTATGCACCCACATGACTACTTCATCAATAACGCATATCGATAAAAATTAGTTGCATGCACGCAAAGATTTATTGAGATTATTTATTCATTTATGATTTTTATCATGAAATTGAGTAACCTTAAATTGCTACTTGGATGGATCCAAGACTTGAAACAAAATAAAGGGGTGAATGTATTCAAGCATCCTAGTTATTTGATACAGAAGGGTACAGATAACAGCCAAAAACAAAACAAAAAATACAATAAGCCCATCTTAGTCGAGTTTGGCAAATATACATTTAGGCAAAGTTGGTCTGCACAGTTGATCTATGAAAATTCAAACTTAGCTTTTAACTGTTCAATCTTTTTTGAGTAAACCATTGAGTAAATTATACTACTATGCAGCGATAACCAAGATCTAATGTTGAATTACATACGAAATCAGTATTATTCCGATACATACGTAAGCGTGCGCTATGCAGCTCACGGTTATGCATGCAGGCAAGCATCTCCGCTATTCGCTTTGATCGCGACCTCCATATCGCATGCAATGATTCTATTTCAATAGAATCTGCCCAGGAGCCTTGAAGCAGTGTTGCCACTTGCAGGGTTCTACACTGCGCATGTGGAGCTGATATTGCACTGTGACATGTTGAAATTTGTAGATGATTTCATACCCGGCTGAGCGAGTGAGAGTCGGGAGCTGCTACTGAATATTTTTGATAATTCAATGATTTTTAAGTTAAGTGTCCTACAGAATATACTAAAAATTCCAAAATCTATTCTATAAAAACGAAACTTGAACCTAATACACGAGAAAAAGCATAAAATTTTCTTGCGTAGCTGTGCAGCAGATTTAGATACATAACGACATCTATTCATTGAACGGGTGAATAATGTACTCACACCTGCATGCAAATTTTGCAGGAAACATTTTGCAATTTGAATTATATTTTTTTCTTCACGTTTGTACTCAATTTAAATGTCCATTAGCATGTAGTAAACAGCTCTCCCTATTAAAATTCATGTTCCCACGGTAAAATTCTACCAATTTTATCGACGGTTGAGCGTTGGCCATCAGGAGCCTGCAAAAATAAGTAGCGGAATAAATGCGCGTCCGATGATTAGCGTAATGGGCCTAAATTTTTTTCTCTACTCTGAAGACTTTAAACAAATTTCCTCCGAAATTCGTGGTATTTTAGAGACCTTTTAGAATTTAAGTTCTCAATCAGCCGAAGAAATAGCGAATGGACAAGGCATTTCAAGTCCAGATTTCAAGGTTTATTGTTCGATTTCTTAATTTAAGTGTTCACTTTTCAATAATATTAAATTAATTGTTTTAACTCGAGATCTTTATTTAACCTCGACACGAAAGATCATTACAGACACACATATATCCAACTTCTCGATTGCTTCATCATGAGGAATTTTTATCTACATTTGTATGGAGTAAATCTTTGCCGTGCCCATGCAGAAGTAACAAAAACGCAATTCTTTATTCGCGATTTTAATAGAAATATTTGTACCCAAACAATAGCAAATATTCAACACCTTATGTTGTTCTATAGGCAAAAAAATTATAATCAAGTCAATAATAATGATTAAACGTCGTTGTTATCCAAAATCTGTTACACCAGCAATGGGCCAAGGAACGATAAATGGGAATTGTACATTTTGCTAATCACAGATGTATGCCAGTCCTATTTGTTCTGTTGCAGCAGTTTCATTTGCCCAACTTGCATAATTCGCAAATTGTCATCCATTTCTAAATTTTTTATCCCCTATCGAAAAACTTTGGTGGAACTGAATTTTTTTAGGCAGAAAGTTATAAAGGATATTTAATATTATTACGAATAATTTTTATCTATGTTCATGCTTTCAATAGAGACTGCACCAGTACGCAGGATGACTTGGACCCAACCTCCAGCAGTCCAGCTGGTCAGAGCGCGAATCAGCCTAAGGTCAACACAGCCTCAGAACAACAGCCTTCAGTTCTCAAGCGAGAGAACGGGAAGTCGACTCACTTGCAGATCTTGGACAGCCTTTTGAAGGAGTATGACCGTCGGGCCACTCCATCGAACCATCTCAGTGAGTATATGATATTTGATTTTAATACCGCTTGTAAATTATTATAGTTACTGATAACTGCGTTTGACTGAAGGTTTGAAAAACAAGAAGGTGCTTCGGTATCTGATTAAATTACCTCAAAAGAAGGTCAAGAGTAAGGAATATTTTGCATATAGAAGTTAAAACCCCACTAGCATCGAAATTAAATTTGAGGAAATGACAAACGATCATTATTAATCCATTATAAAGTTACAACCAATATTAAAAAAAAATATCCCGAATAATCGTTTTAAAGCGTTCATCAACAAATTTGAGATTTTAGTAGCAACGAGCAAACCCGCGGATTCTTGACACGAGTTGAGTAATTTCCAACGTTTGACAATATAACCGGTAAAGGCACTCGAATTTCATTTAAGTGTCAATATGAACTAAAAACTCAGAAAATTTCTCACGAAAAAAAAAAAGAAAATAGTGAGCAAAAGTTTCTTTTCTCCTTTCGCTTCCCGAAAGCCTTTGCATCGTCTTATTTTTTCCCAGGCTCAGTAACCTAACTGAGAAGAAAATTTATTTTCTGGACGACAACTGTTGCAACTCTTTCCCATACTGTGACACTTCGGGAAAATTAGCTTAGCTTTCCTCCAGAAGTCCAAACTGGAAACATTCTGCACTGGTACTCTTTAGACTTGTTTGTAAGCGGGATGTAGTACTGCAAATTGCCAGGTGATCTTTGCGAAATTAGCAGAAAAACTTGCTTTCTGTTCATGTATGTCTGTATGCTTGACTGTTCATGTATGAATTGTAGAAAGTAAAGAGTTTTACCGAAATTTCGCATAAAAAATTAATTATATAACTTAACATAAACAATACTTGATATATGAACACAAGCAAAAAATTTAGGGTAAACTGAGAAATAATTCATTGATATCAACACAAATGATCCCATGAATGAGTTAGATGGCGTTAATGGCATATATGACATTCTTAGTACGTTTGGCAACATAAATAAATTTAACAGAAAGTCAATCACGTAGACAATTTTAAAGTATTTCCTGGGCGCACGACATAACTACAAAATTTTTGGCTCTTTCTTAAAAAACAAGCAATTAATTTGTATTTATCAATCCAATACATCATTCCTTCTAAGATAAGAAGAAAAAGTTAAAAACGACTGCGAATATGACCAATAGGTCGTTCACACTTGTACCGACTTGTGGCGCAAAATATCACAGCAAATGGATACAAGTTGTCTAATGTTTGTCGCTCGCTGAGGAGAAGACACTTTTGTTACTGACAGGCTTCTTGGTGTTTTCATGCAGTAAAGTCTTCTGAAATTTGTCAAACATATCGCGAGAGAAATTTGTGACCTCGGTTTCAGTTTATCAGTGGTACATCTATTTCTTGACGAAAGATAGCAGAGAAAGAAGGAGGTTTTGGAAAATTTGTTTTAAAAAGTGAGAGGTTTATTAGTTGGGAAAGAAGGCGACTCCACAAAACATAGATGAGGCAAACCTGGAAACTTGGACAAAATAAAAAAAATGTCGAAGAAGTTTATGAAATTTTCGGGAAGATTCTGCTATCAGGTATTTCTGTTAAAATTTATTGTCTAATTAATTTGTTTCCCAGGTACGCTTATCGTTTGTCTCGTGTTAAGAGGCAAAGTCGATTCTCGTTAGCTCTACCTTGATCACTATTGCTTTAACCTTACCGGAGTGAAGACCTCTTGCTCAAATAGTATTATTACTTTTGTTAACTCTTGCTTATCTGTTACTTAATTTGAGTTTGTGCGAGTGTGTTTTCATTTTATTTTGTTCTATTTAAATGCATGTTAGAACTTCTGTGTTTCGCTCGTTTAAGATCTTGCTTTACCGGCTTTACGCCAGTGCTTAATTTGAACCCGTAGGGGTTATTGGCTCCTTGGAGCTTCGGTGCATGTATACCGATTATGTCACATGCCTAGTGCTGTGAATTAACTGCATGCTTGCATGCGCTTTACTCTCTTTAAGTACGAGCGAACACTCCTATTACTGTTTTCACTATTTTCTTCCTAATAGTTCTCTTCATGAGAACTCTTGTCTAGGGTTCCTCAACGGAAACAAATAGGTTTGTCATTTTGATTATTTGAAACTGTTATCATTATTCTGAATTTACTGAAACCATACTGAAATCCATTGCGTTATAACTTTGAATCCATTAATGTTAGTCTTACGTTTGTTTTCTGTCTTATTCAGATTAGAATCCACCTAACCGCCTCTACTTAGTCTTCGACTCTGCCGTTTCTGTTTTTTTAAGCTGAACTACTTGCTTAGAAGTTCTGTTGCTACTGGCAATATTTGGTGAGAATTGGAGAGAGAGACATATTCACCTGAAACAGTGACTCGTTCTATTTAAATCAAATATTGTGTTCTAGACTTCTAATGTTCGAACTTGTACTTATGTGCGTACGTATTTTACTACAGTGCACGAGTTCCTCATCGCGCTTTGTGCTTCTCGTTTCCTCCTGGCTTCGTTCTGCGAACCAATTCTCTTTGCGGAACCACAATAAAAGTTTCAACGCTTTCTTTGTTTTTTGATTTCCAATTGAAGCAAAATTCAATAATTTCCTTTTTTTAATTGAAAGCCTTTAATTTCACATATTCTAGATATTTATGAGCAGTTTAGTGTGCATATGAAGTTTAATATGAGTGACCTTCCCTAAATTGTAATTCCCATTGAAATGAAATGATGCTATGAGGACTTCATTTTGTTTGAAATTAATTTTGTTTGCAAGTGAACTAAGTATTGCTTGGATGATTCCGATCTCCTGAGAGATGTTATTTAGAAAGTAGGAAGACAATCGAACGAAATAATCTCGATTTAATCATATTGATGAATTTTCTTTGCAAGCGACATAATTCGATTTTAATATGATACGTTTAATTTGAATACGCAAGGCCTTGTAAAATTTGCATTGACACCAGTTATGAACAATTTATTTCTTACAATGAGAACGTTTCTAAAGAAATCAACCTAGAATATAATCTCTATATAAAGGAGAAAATTCAAGTTGTAAGCTGCCAAAGTATTTGAAAGTAAGTTTAACTTTATGCGAAATGCGAAAAAAATTATTTTAAATTCCACGATTCCGAAAATCTTGAACTTGGTTGCTAGTTTACAAATAAACATATCTTTGTGAATAAACATATCTTCAGATTACAAGATGAATTAAATTAAATGCTACAGGCGCAGGACTTGCTTAGAAGTTCGGCAGCCTCTCCACGCTTAGAAGTTCGGCAGCCTCTCCAACAACTCCACGTCTATTCAGCAGCTGCTAATTGCCTAGCCTTAGAAGGCAGACCAACGCTACTGACTTTGAATGCAATTTTATTAATCATTAAATTAATCGATAACACTGTCAAGTATTATTCAAATTAACATGACAGTAGTGCCTTCTGACTTAAGTCAACCTTAACGTTGAAAGCTTTGGGAATTGTCTTATGGTTCGGATATTGTCGCCAATGCTTTTGTATGTAAAATAATTGTAACTATAGTCCTCGTTAGTAGATAAAGGGTAGAAGTATGAGGTCAAAACAGGTCCAATTGCATGTTAACGAGCAACATACAGTAAGTGGTCGGTAAACCAATAACTTATTGTACGTAACGCAACGTATAAACCTTGCTTGCTCCAATTCAACCAATTAAGCCCCGTCGATGGCGTCGGGCAGCAGACGGTAGTAATTTTCGAGCGGTCCTATCTGAGGAACGTGAGTTTCGGTACAGAAGTTAGAGCCTGGGTGCAAGACACTGAAGGAAAATTGGTATTCACTGTTGAAATGAATTAAGGGTGTTGAATAATGGAAGAAATGACAGTTGCGAACGTTATAAACGACTTGGCAAAAAAACTACATTGGCAATGTTTAAATAGCTGAATTTCTATCTTAAAACGTGAGTTCAACGATGACCGAATACCTGAGATAAATATATATCATTGGATTGTGGTTGGCAAATAAATTTTCTGAGGGTAAAGTATCCTTCAAAATGTTGAATTTTTCGAATTTAAGACGAAACTTAAAAGGCCGATCGAAAACGGGTCATGAGCACGTCATGAACACGTCGTGAACACGTCATGAACACGTCATGAACACGTCCTGAAAACGTCATGAACACGTCATGAACACGTCATGAACACGTCATGAACACGTCATATTGCTGCTGGAAATGTCAGCCTCGTAAAGAAATTGTGTGTCGAAACATTTTGCGTCCGTTGCAGTACAGCAAGAAAAATAGCTTCGACGTTTTAATGAGAATTTTTGAACAAATGACTTCTTTCTTTCGAAAAGATTCATAAACTTTAAAAAATCTAGTTATTAACGACTTTCGTTGTTATTTTCAAGTTTTTGGATGAAATTATATTTGGACTCAAATTCTCAAACTTGTTCAATATGATTCCATCTTTTTCACTCTATCGAATTTCAATGGTTTGATATACTTTCCATCATTCTCTTCAGGACTACCAAGTGGACTTGTACCTGCGGCAGACGTGGTACGATGCTCGACTGAAGCACGAAGATCTCGTCCAGCCGCTGGACTTGAACGACCCAAACTTGGTGAAGGCGATCTGGAAGCCTGAAGTGTATTTCCCCAACGCTAAAGATGCTGATTTTCAGTTCGTGACCGTGCCTAACGTGCTCGTCAGGATCAACCCGCACGGCGAGATTCTCTACATGCTCAGGTGACGTATTGAAGTTTATTGATGACATGCGGTCTAGGAATAACCTAATTAGCTACCTACTGCAAATCATTTCTATTAGGCAAAGTTATTTAAAAATGTTTGATTTCACGCTCACTACCTTCCGAAAGACCAATGCTTGCAAAATCTCTATTTAATCAGCAAAGAAATCAGGACAGAATTTCGTAGAAAGTATATGTTTTTGAATATATACACGCGTCTAGAGCATCTTACGTTCCAAATGAAGTTAGTGCATGTCTGGAGATGCTGTTCGATGCACTAAACCCCGACAAGGGCTGCTAAAATATACGATTTAAGATTCATGCATTATCACTTTATTACATTTATTTTGAAAAATTGAGCATAAACACCTCCATATTAAAATTTATAGCTATTTGAATTTTAGTTCAAGGCTGACGTTGACTCGCTTAATTTAGAATTAGGCACCAATTTTCGGCTTTTTCTCTTAGCCAACCAGACCTCTTTCTGAATCATGGGAATTCTGGGGCGTCCGGTTGGAGTATCAAACGAACCTTGACGAGTATGAACCTGGACGAGTATCAAACGGACCGTTTGATAATCTTATTGTTTAGGAGAGCTTTATATCTAACCGTCACGAGAGCGCTTAACTGAAATTGGACGGGAGGTTAGGATAAGATGCTGAAACGTATACGCACAATACCTCAAGCCTGCTGCTTCTTGCGTAGTCGAAGGAAAATGAAATATTTATCAGAAAACTAATGAATAATAAACTTGACAACAGCAGCAGACTAGAATATTGTCATTATACAATATACGGAGGATTCTGCATGCCATTACGCGTTAGTACTGCAACAAGAGCAAGGTGTGTCACTAACCAATCAACTATATCGTCCACGAGTGGAATGATTGATAAATATAGGGCCGATGAAGGAAAATAACAATTATTTGAACATAGTGTGTAATTAAATGGCTTAGGACACTACTTTTCCACAAAATTAAATGTTTTAGATACCTAAAATGTCTTAGATTTTAAAGTCTTCATCATATTCAATGATGATTACGTATATGCTGAACTTGCGATTGTTTGTCTGACTAGCGTACATGTTTCCGTAATAATAAAATTATCTATTTTTCAATTCATTAATTTTTCATCTTTAAGAATAAGGTATTAGCAGATTTCCTCACAGCGATTGTAATGGAGTAGTTCATCAAGAGCAATTTGACACTGTGTTTCATAACGCCATAACTCGGTCTGTGCTGCAGCGTACAATAATGTTTGTAGTCACTGCTTGCTCGAGAAAATTTCACCATGTTTCTGCTAAATCAAAGGAATCTGGAGATCTAAATCAATATTGCCAGAACACCAACAGCCGTAACTGCTCATAAAATTCAATACTGATATTGTCTAACTAATTTTTAGCGCATTTTCTCATTTATGGAAATGATGCTCTATATTGTGCTCGCCATGTCCGTTTGTCTGTCTGTCTGTCCGTCTGTCCGTCCGTCCGTGACCTCAAGTTTTCGTCGACGAGAAAATGGGCTCTCTGTTACTCACTGCAGTGAGTACTGAGTTATATTTTTTTATTTTCACTGTCGGATCTTATCTGGATGTTCAAAACGGCTTTATAAAAAATTTAGAGAATTTTGAAGTGAATAATTAAGCGTGCGAAAATGTGCTGAAAATGGCTGCAAGCGCACAGCAACATTTAGAATTAATTATGATGGCGTTAATTGTACATTCCAGCCAGAGTGCTTAGCCAACCTCCTTTGCCTCACTTGATTTAATGCTAATATTATTAAACAGTTATTATCATTCCTCAAGTAACACTGAGGTGATAATGATGTTTCCTAACCGCCGCTGGGGATTTTCTCATATTTGGCTATGCGTGTAATCCTGCCTAGATTCACAATTAGACAACAATAGCAGAGGCAAACTGAGCGTGAGTGCGACTCTGAAATTTATATGTAAGGCTTATTTTGCTTAAATTCAAAATCGTGTAACGATGGCGGTGGTGAACAGGCGCTGGGAAGTTTGTCTATTTTGTGGGGTCGTGCAGATGCTGAGCACGTATGCTACTTGAAGCTGATAACGCTCAAAGTACCTAAACTAAATGTGAAAAACTTGCGGAACCACTTGTGAAGGTAGCACATGCAGATATGGTCAAGTAATTTGAATGATAGCAGAATCAGCTTTTGTAGAGCATCAGTGAACGAAGATTTTTTTTAAATGTGAGCAGCTCATTATGCTATTTAACTTTAAAATATTGATATTTATTTGGAAAATTTTAATACTGTAATGAATAATAAAAAATTGTTAATAAGTTACATTTAAAATATACAATCTATGTATAATTCAGAAGTTTGCCGGTTTGATGGAACATGCCTTTGCCAGCCTTACCGGATGTAATGTACACCCTTGACCAGATTGAACAGCATTTTTAGATTTAGTTTGTTCGTTGGGTTTTGGTCCTTATTTCTCATAGAATGAGAGAGCTACCGTAAATAGTATCTAGAAAAGTGACTCGGAGTGGAGACTGGACAAGCAGAATACGCCGGCAGAAGTCATGAAATTGCTTCTCGGTAGATGCTTTTTGATGAGACGCAATGACATGAATGATTTTTTCCGTAGAAATACTGGCCGTAACTGTTGACATTAAATATCTACAAATTGAAAGAATTGAGTCATTCCGATGGTTGATACTGCAGTGGTTGTTTGGTGGAGGATTTATTGTTTGTTTATACAAAAAACGGACTGGTTGTGAGCATTTTAATAATCATGTGGGGGTGAAGAATAAATCTTAAATGTATATATTTTTAAGTTTCCAAAACACATATAAATAATATTTTGGGAGCCTTGCACGTTTGGGATGAATATCTAGCCCATTTCCAAGTTTTAATTGAATTTCTGTTGAGGCCTGAGCCTGAGTTTGCGCAACGGGGGGAACTTCAAACGTCGAGAGAAAGCTGAATTTTGTAAGCTTTCAATTCATGTTAGAATATTGTGCTAGAAAAGCGATTAAAAAAATGTTAATTTTCGGGGTGATTTTACGATTGCGTAATTTTTTGTTTTTACCATTTCACGTTAAAGTTCTGCAATATCTGAAATATAGAAAATTTGTGCGTGTATTTTTTCGACTAGTATCATTTTGTCCCTGCGAATTTCAGCTCTCCGGAGTCTTTTCGTCTCATAATCGCGGCACTCTTATGTTATAATAAGTTTTTTGCGTTATTTTTCATATGAAGCCAGATCAGTTACAGTGCACTTAAAAAGTAACGATGCACAGATCAGTTACAGTGCACAGTAAAAAGTAACGATGTTTAGTTCATGCGATGCTTTAACTAAACATAGTATACTGTATAGTATTTACATGTTTTAATTTTTACATACACAACTGCGAATGTTTCTAAGACTGTAAGTGATTCTCTGTGCTCCGAAGAGGTTAAAAGATCAGTCCAGCTTTTACCAACAAGTTACAGTGTCTCTGACACAGTTACTGAGACGACGCCAGAGCCCTCTGGTGGCCGCCCAACATTGCCTTCAGAAACCATCTTTCTTGATGAGAGAAATGCGAGCCACTGTCGAGAGCACGGAACTCGTCCAGTTTTTTGGGGAAAATTCCAGACTTTGGGGAGTCTTTGGATGGTCCATATGGAGCGACAAATTGTGTTTCCCTACAAGCATGGGCAGAAGATTCCAGTTGGAAATGAGGCAATTTTCCATGCAGTTAACGATAAATGTTGTGGCAACAAGACTTTAAATTTATGTCTATGAGTTAGACACTCGAAATAAATCGTAGGAAATATAATATTCGAGTAGAGAAGGTTAACTGGCTAGGCCGTACCTAAACGTAATTATGTCTCTTAGGTTCCGATAAAATATGTAATAAAGATTTTACATATTTTCTCGACAAGGCTTCTCAAAAAATTCCTTTCAAAGTCAGTGAAGTATCTACAAAAATATGTGCGTAAATAATAGGTACACATTGTCTATTTTTTGCGAAATTAATCACATTATTAAAAATTAAATGAGGGATCTTTGCGAGAACGTTACTATAAATTCTTGATGCTTCTGCGTCAGCCGTAGAAATGATCCGAAGTTTGCAAAACAGCTGAGTAATATTCTTTAGATGACCTTAGGTAGTTGAATTAACTCACAAACAAAGATAATTGTGATTTTTCCATCGGTAGCGAATGTAAAACAGCATGAATTCAACAACCACTCTATGCATAAGATGAAAAATCGCTAAACCGCACCCTGCGATTTTAATGTTTTTGCTTGTTTTTTGCATTCATTCAGTGAAAATGGGAAAAAAATATTATGTAACACCTTCGTTGCTCATAAATTTTTAGAGAAAAATTGTCCCTGTGTTTATTGTGGTAATAAAAATAATTATCACATAAAATGCGCGAAAGAGGATTTGGATGCTGATTTGGATCTTCCGAACTGGATTTTTTCTCCGTATTAACAGTGAAAAAATATTTTTCGGGCATGATATAAAATGTATAAGGGATAGAAAACAACTATTTGTTGATTTTAACCTTATTTATACATTTTTGAATATTTAACTCTGTTGATTTTGGCATATAAACTGACGACAACTAATTACATTTTCAAAAGAGTATTAATTTCAACATGATCGAACTTCATATCAGGCTCATATCTTTTTAGAAATATTTTCCTATCACAAGGTTAAACCTAACAAAAAATTTCTACTTTAAACTGCATTCGAATTTATGTTCGATTTAAGCACATCCTATTGGCATTCTACTCTCCTTTTAGGCTCGCAATTTTCAACACGTGTTGTGAGGCTGAACATTCGATTGATCCACAAAGTACGTAAAAAAAAGATCGAATATATTAATGATTTTATCTCTTAATGTGGTGAAATATCTATAAAAAAATGAATGATTTTTTCCTTTTAGTAGTGAATTATCTATTCATTACTACCTTATGCATGGTATTTTATTTCTTGTTTAAAACTTAGTTACGAGACGATCGAGGACTATGATTGTGTGTTGTCCCCAGCGAACAACAGACTCGAGACTGAAGGTTGTTAATCTGACCGAGACTAGCTGGAAGAAGCCATGTCTGAGATCATCCTATTTCAAGCTAGCTCATTGCCATATCTCAAAAATAATTTGAGAAAATTTAATTAATTTGAGGGATTGTAGGCAATAATAAAATTAAATTAATTATTAATCACTCTTTAATAACTTATTGAATATATTTGTATCGTGTAGCACCAGTGTTCAACACAAAACCTGAGAAACAGTAAATATTTTTTCTTGAGTTATCGTCCGAAATTCACCAGCATAAAGTACGTGCTTCGAAAACCCTGTGATGTAATGCCAATGTTTTGTTAAGTAAAAAGATGACTCAGTTACATTCATGGAAATTATGGCTCTTCAGTTTATTTCCTCTCGTGCATGATTTTCCAGTTAATTTATATTATTTACGAGCTGTTGTAGATATCCCGGTGCATCTCAGCTGTCAGTGAATAGTGCTTCTGTAAATTATCCTGAACAAACGCGGTTCTACTTCTTATTTTTTACCCGCTGCAACGGTTGGATACAACACCAAAAATTAATTGCGACTGGTTGGGATTATTCATAAATATCAGATTTATAATTCATAAATAATAATATATTGATTGCTGGGGGAAGGAATGATGAAAATATCTTGTTTTAGTTTCAAAGAAGATGAAGGAGTGTCGCTGGAGGAAGGAATTATGAAAAATATTTTATTTCAGTTTCAAAGAGTGTGTTGGGGGAAGGAATGATGAAAATAATCTGTTTCATTTTTACAAACGATGTGAGGTGCTATTTTCAATGATGATAATATTTTGTTTCAGTTTCAAAGACGATGCAAGAGCTTGTGTTGCAGTGGAAGCTCACCAAGGAGCCCATTAAGATGCACAAAGACCTGCGCATGCCTCAGTTCCAAATGCAAGACATTGTAGCCACCACCTGCCAAGAAGCCTCACAAATTGGTGAGAGTTTTTATGCATTTGTTATTCATGTTCTTCTATGATACTAATATCTGTTGTAGACTTTGGAGAAATGGGATTTTTTGGTTAATTTTTACTCTCGTAAATCATACCGTGACGGAAAACACAACAATTGAAAATTTTAATACCTTTTGAAACGCTTTTTTTGCCAGAAACTTTCCATACCATTTAAGTTTTTCTAATTTACAAAACATAAGCAATTTTAATGCCTAAAAAATTCTATGTTCCGTTCATCTGTCTTGGGAACAGAACTCCTGGCGTCCTTTTTAGCTTACGCTTCGCTGATAATCTTTGTGCATTCAATTTAGTGCCTCCAGCTTAGCATAAACATTGGAAAACTTTACATTCAAGTTGCGGCTAGGATACTGAAGTGAAATCCGCTTCTTATTATGCATGAAGGAGCAGTCTTCTACCGTTACAATTGCTGAATATCGAAGAAATACTTGCTTCTGCTGGCGAATGTTATTGAGATGGAGGATTGTGCTGCCGAATGTCGATAAATGGTTTATTGTGCTGCCGAATATTGGTTAGATGGTTTATTGTACACCAAGCAGCCCATTAAGATGCACAAAGACCTGCGCATGCCTCAGTTCCAAATGCAAGACATCGTAGCCACAACCTGCCAAGAAGCCTCACAAATCGGTGAGAGTTTTTATGCATTTGTTACTCATGTTCTTCTATGATACTAATATCTGTTGTAGAATTTAGAGAAATATGCCTTTTGGTTATTTTTTACTCTCATAAATTATACCGTGACGGAAAACACAACTATTAAAAAATTTAATGCCTTTTGAAACGCTTTTTTGTTAGAAACTTTCCATACCATTATGGTTTTTCCAATTTACATAACATAGATAATTTTAATGCCTAAAAGGTTCTATGTTCCGTTCATCTGTCTTGGGAACTTCATGCTAAACTCCTGGCGTCCTTTTTAGCTTACGCTTCGCTGATAATCTTCGTGCATGCAATTTAGTGCCTTCAGCTTAGCATAAACATTGGAAAACTTTGCATTCAAGTTGCGGCTAGGATACTGAAGTGAAATCCGCTTCTTATTATGCATGGAGGAGCAGTCTTCTACCGTTACAATTGCTGAATATTGATGAAATGCTTGCTTCTGTTGGCGAATGTTCACGAGATGGAGGATTATGCTGCCGAATGTTGGTAAATGGTTTATTGTGCTGCCGAATGTTGAGTAAATGGTTTATTGTGCTGCCGAATGTTGATTAGATGGTTATTGTGCTGCCGAATGTTAATTAAATGGTTATTGTGTTGCCGAATGTTGATTGAATGATTTTCATTGTGTTGTCAAATGTTGATTAAACGATAGATTGTGTTGCCGAATGTTCACGTTAGGGCTGCAGATTGTGGTGCCGAATGTTGATTAAATAGTTTATTTTCTTGCCGAATGTTCACGAGATTGTTTATTGTGTTGCCGAATGTTCATGTGGTTGTTGATTTTATTATAGATTGTTTATTTGATTGTTGACTCTATTAGTAATTAATTATCTTATCGAAATTTTATTGGGTTGTTTAACTTTCTTGTTGAATATCTTTGTGTTGATCAATAATTCCATATTGCAAAATTAATATAATAATTTATTTCTTCACAAAATGTTCACCGGGTGATTTAATGCACCGTCAGATGATATTTTGGTGATGATATTGGGTTTTCATGGGTCTAATGTCACGTAACGATTAATTAAATTGACTAATATTATCGCAACTATCTGTTTTAATATGTAAGGAATGTAAATTCCCGGTAGGGCTAATCATTCAAACAATGTTCCCAATTTCATCGAATAAAATTTCTGACCAGAAACTGTCGCACAAAGCTGCATATGGGTTCGAACCCGCGCCTCTCTGCTGCAATCCTGGTACTCTGAACTGTAACCACTGGGCCACCCTGCCCCTACCACTGGGCCACCCTGTATTGAAGGAGCACACGACGTTCAGATGAAAGTTTTTAACTCACGTTAAAAGCAGAGCTTATCGATAAAAGAAAGTTTTTTTACGCGTCGATGTACACACGAATTATATCATTCAAAATCCATAGATATTTATAAGATTTTGTGGATTCCTATCTGTTTATCCACGAAGATGTTGTGCACGAGATGCTGGCAGTTAGGTTCAAAAGACGCTGTTATATTTTATCGCAAGATATGCCGGCAGCCTGGCGCGCTAAAATGCATCGCATTGAGAGAAACTGCCGCCTGGTGGCGGTCACAACAAACGGATCCTAATGTTTGATTAACATGACTTATTTAATTATAGTATAGTCTAATCACGCGATAATGACGAGAGAGACTCATGAATCAATCATGACGAGAGAGACTAAGTGCTTAGATTATGAGTCATAAAAACTTTATTACTCGCTTTCCCAAAAATTCATTTCGTTGGGGAATTTTCATGTGTTTCAGGAAACTACAGTTGTCTGGTGGCTGAATTTCACCTGCAACGATCGGTGGGCTTCCATCTGGTGCAATCGTACCTGCCTACGATTCTTATCGTGGCCATCTCCTGGGTCAGCTTCTGGATGGATGTGGACTCTGTACCTGGCCGTACAACTCTTGGGGTGACCACCCTGCTTACCGTGTCCACCAAGTCCTCAGGTGAGTGACCACCCGGCTTACAGTGTCCACCAAGTCCTCAGGTGAATGACCACCCTGCTTACAGTGTCCACCAAGTCCTCAGGTGAGTGACCACCCTGCTTACAGTGTCCACCAAGTCCTCAGGTGAATGACCACCCTGCTTACCAAGTCCTCAGGTGAGTGACCACCCTGCATACAGTGTCCACCAAGTCCTCAGGTGAGTGACCACCCTGCTTACAGTGTCCACCAAGTCTTCTGGCCAGCAACCAAGTTTGGAGTCCTCAGTTCAGATCAGCTTTTCAACAACCCTTCTGTTGTTGGGTGCACTAAATTCTTTGACCGAGCCCCTCAATAATTTATATATTCAAACTATTGCGAAATTAATTTAAACGTGCAACCTAAGACTTATAAAATCAACTTTAAGGTCCGTATGACGAGTCACGGCTGAAAATTTTCAGATGCTAATAAACTTTTTTAGTGGCAAGAACTCGCCTCATGGAAAATTTGTTATAGAATACTTTTTCTGATTGAAAAGTTTTGAAATTAATTTAGTAATTTTTCACATAACTTCCAATAATTCAAAAATTACTTTTTAATGGTATTGTTCCCACGATTGATGGTTAGATTACTGTTAAATCCATGGACATCATGAAAATTGGCTTCAACAACGCTTTTATGTTCGTCACGATCCACCAGCAGACTCTTCAAAAAAATTATTCAGTTTGGACGGAAAGAATGTGGTAGAAAATAATAAAAAATTTCATGAGGCAATGCTTGAGTCTGGTCACGTTCTACCGGTCTTAATTTTGCGCTCATCTTGACAAGGTCCCGTTTGTGTTAGAAGCAACAAAAAACTGCGCTCATTCAAACCCAGATTTGCAAAGAAGTCATTTCTGAGGGAGAATTGTACGCTTGTGGCCGGATGTTTGTTTGCCATTGCATTTCGCATGTTAAGAATTGCTGGGTGAGGGAATAGTATGAATTTTTATTGTAGTGAAAAAGTGTGAATTGATTTTTTTATCGCAGTGAATTGCTGAGAATTCATTGAGTTTGAATCTCGAACATGCCGAATGTTTGTATTTTTTTTTTGTCACTTGGCATTCGAAACATAACGAATTGTAGAAATTTTTATTGAATGCCTATAATCATCATTAATTTCAGGGGAAAAAATTGCATTGGTCTCCAATTAGCATTGAATTAGCATGTTGTAATTGTTAACACAATTGTGAACGCCTCTGCCTAGATATGTCGATAGCAATTACAAGTTCTTGTACAATTAATTGACATGATCTAATTTCGTTATATAAGCATGTTAAATACTAAAACAATGATGACACTATTAATTTGTTTGACTATAGTATAATTTATAGTTTGACAATAAATTATTTTTTTTACTTAAACTTTTAATTATTCACTCGCATAAATGAAATAATTTGTTTTAGGCATTCAAGGAGACCTGCCGCAGGTGTCGTACGTGAAGGCCATCGACGTCTGGATGGGCGCGTGTACAGGCAAGTGCTTGTCATTTAATGGCGTTATCTGCCATTAAATGTTTTTTTTTGTTCAGTACCATTCGTTTTCTGCCATTTTCAGTGCTCGAATTTTCAGAATAGAAAACGACAATCGTATTTATGAATTATCGTATGAATTATTACATAAAGATTTTTATGTAATAATTCACACTGAGGAAATAATAACTTCCCTGAAATAATCAGTCTCCCAATTTCCCCACAACACTCCCCCTTCCCAGCGACACCGAAGTGAACAAGACAGCAGCAAATGAGATTGCCTCTCAATGCCCCAGCGGGAGCCATGAGTAACAAAAGAGAATTGATTTGCGCAGCTGCCGGGACTTCACTTATGTCTTGTGATGGAATTTTCATAGGGATGGTTACTGTGATAATAACGTGTGTTAGGTGTGTGGAGATGTTCATAGGGACATTTGCTGCGATGATAATAAACACCAAATTGCAGTTTGTTAGGTGCGTATAGATATGTTTATAGAGACTCTTACTGTTATAATAAAGTATGTCTGGTGTGGGGATATGTTCATAGGAATAGATACTGTTATTGTAACAATAACATTGACTATTCACGTAAAAATTATTGAAGGCCTTTTTATATCCCCGATACCCATTGAGATAAGAGTGTCAATATATGCTTCGCTGCTTGCTTACATAGCTTGTTGGCAATTATTTTATACTCGTAACTTAGTTTACCATCGGAGGTGATGATTATAGAAATCATTATTATTAATTATTTTATTCAACTGTCTGTAAATTGAATCTTCGCAAAAATTTGGAAAGTATGAAAAGATTGTCAAGGTCAGATTAATGATCATGCTTGCGCGACTTTAAATGTTAGGGAAAGTATTGAAAAACTTTTAGATTTTTTACTGGTCCGTGCTGATGCAATAAAAAACTAGTTTTCAATGGTGCCAATTGTACAGAATTTGCAATGAACCTTTTTTTGTGGTTCACAGAGCTGGGAAAGTTGAAGTTGGAGTCCAAAAGTTTCACAGTTGGGTAAATTTAGAATTCATCAAATGAAAGTAGAAATTGATTTCAATTACCCGCAAGGATTTAATTTTTTTGTGTATAATTGTTTCATCTGATGATAGCTGTTTCAATAAATAATATTTTAAATATATAAATGTTTAAAATATCAGTTTTACAATTTCGAACATTGTTTATAAATTTCAGTCTTGAACTGAGGAAATAATAATTAATAACCTCCCTGAAATAATCAGTCTCCCAACATCCCCACAACACTCCCCCCTTCCCAGCCACACCGAAGTGAACAAGACAGCAGCAAATGAGATTGCCTCTCAATGCCCCAGCGGGAGCCATGGGTAACAAAAGAAAACTGATTTGCGCAGCAGCAAGGACTTCACTTATGGCTTGTGATGGAATGTTCATAGGGATAGTTACTGTGATAATAAAGTGTGTTAGGTGTGTGGAGTTGTTCATAAGGATAGTTACTGTGATAATAAAGTATGTCTGGTGTGATGGGTTGTTCATATAGGGATATTTACTGTGATAATAAAGTGTGTTAGAAGTGTGGAGATGTTAATAGGGACATTTGCTGTGAAAATAATAAACACCAAAACGATTTTCAGTTTGTTAGGTGAGTATAGATATGTTCATAGTAATAGTTACTGTGATAATAAATTGTGTTAGGTGTGTGTAGATGCTTTAAGGAATAGATACTGCCATTGTAACAGCAAAATTGACTAATTATTTACGTAAAAATTATTGAAGTATTTTATGTATCCCCGATACCCATCGAAATATGAGTGCCAATATATGCATCGGTGCTGGCTTACATAGCTTGTTGGTGCTATTTTATGCTCATAACTTTGTTTACCATCGGAGATGAATATTATAGAAATGGTTATTACTAATTCTTTTATTCAACTGTCTGTAAATTGAATCATCGTATTGGTTTGAAAAGTATGAAAGAATTGCCAAGGTCAGATTCATGATCATGCGTGCGCGACTTTAAATCGTAGGGAAAGGATTGAAGAACTTTTAGATTGTTTACTGTTCCATGCTGATGCAATAACAAAATAGTTTGCAATGGCGTCAAATGTACAGAATTTGCAATGATTTTTTTTATTGTGGTTCGCAGAGCAGGGAAAGTTGGAGTCCAAAAGTTTCGCAGTTAGGAAAATTTAGAATTCATCAAATGAATGTAGAAATTGATCTCAATAATTATTCGCAAGGATTTCATTTTTTATTTAATTGTTTCATCGGATGATAGCTGTTTCAATAAATAATATTTTAAATATATATGTGTTCAAAATATCAGTTTTACAATTTCGAACGTTGATTTTAAATTTCGGTCGTGTGGTTGAATTTAGCCAATGAGTATAATTCTGTTAATAATTTTATTTTCTCTCCATGAATAACACTAAATTTTTTACTGAATCCTTTGCCTTATTAGCTTCCACACATATATATTATCTTCAAACGGAACAATTGATAAAAATGGTAAATTCCATAATTAGCTAGAATCATATATACAAATAATAAGTACAAACCATAATTATATGCATCGAATTAATTTTGCGAGTCAAGACATAAACTGATGTTCACATAATTTTTCTAATCACAAGATAAAAATTTGTGCGGGACGCTAAATTATATCAAAGCAAACTGTAACATTTTGTTACCCAGTGTATGGTATTACACCATAATTCTAGTTGTAAATAACAACATTTGAACATATTAACATATTATTAAAATTGATGATGAAGGAGACATACGAGTACAGTATTGATAATTTTTCTTTATTACAGCCTTCGTCTTCTCTGCATTACTGGAGTTCACATTGGTGAATTATTTGTGGCGCAAAAATGCCGGTCAAATGTTACCCCATCGTCCACATTGGCGGCACTCGGACTCCTCAGCGCCTCAGTGCGGGCGTCACCGGTGCTGTCACCAACCAAAATCTCCGTCAAGACAACACCGCAAACTGCACCTGACAGAGAACAAATCCCTCAGTAATTGCAATAGACCTACTGTGGTCCTACAGGATAGGAAGGAACAGCAAAACGACTTTGCAAACTCACCAAAGAAACAACGTTTATCTACCGCCGACGTCGATGAAGGAAAGAGGGTCGGACTGGGCGACGAGACTCCGATTGATGCGGTTAAGTCCCGTGGAGTTATTCTGGTAGGTATGATATTTCTGTGAAGAATATTATCTGACTTGCAAGCAATATTAAAATGTATTCAGATAATGAGTATTGAATAAATTCCTAATGAATAAATTTTCAAACAATCATGTTATTTTACGTCTTCTTATTGACGAAATAAATTCATTGAAAACAGTCGAAACTTTATTTGAAACTATTCAGAGTAAATTTATATGTCTTTTGTTTAATTTCTTTTATAATCAAGGTAAATTTTAATGCAAAATGCCTTTTCTGCTAATTTTAGAATCTCTTAGAATAGGTGCACAGTGCATGAAAAATATTTTTGGTCTTAAAACCAGCGGCTTTTCGTAATATTCGCATGCATTAAAATAAAAATCATTAGTTCACTAAATCATCTTTTATGCAAATTTGGCTCTCCAGGTAAAGGGTAGAAATTGACAATTGACAAGGGGCCGATACGTATGCTTTTGTGCTCGTAACTTTCATATTCAGATTATCTTAATTTAATATCATAATAAAAGTTTTTCCATCCATCATATCAACAATATCGTATAAACAAGGAAATATCTGGTAACCTGAGGTCCGGGGAGACTGCAATTTTTCTGTTAATGGTTCATCGAAACCGGTTTTTTTCAAGGTAACCTAAACTCCATCCGATCGTTCGAGGTCACTGTTGTGATTAATCAATTTATGTTTCCTAGAAATTTTACTGAACGAATGGCGCGCGTCTACGTGGAAATTTATTTATCGGAATGAAATCACATATTTTCTTTAATTGGCCCATGTTATATCGGATTTAATTATTCAACTGTAATCGGCATTAGGTTATAAAAAAGATGATGTTTCTCTGATATTTTTCATATTATACATCAGATTGTGCGGACTGAGCGATCATGTTCGAAAAATTTCTCCTCAGTTGTTATATAAACATTTTCTCATATATTTATTATACTGGCCTTTATTATAGTGGTCATCTTAGCCACCGAAAATTTGTCTCAGCCAACTGCTGTCAGATATCATTCAGTTTTTATAAGTTCTTCAGTAAAAAATAACTCAGTAATGATATGGTGTGGCCTCTCTGATTCAGATGCATCCCTGTTACGGTTTTCAGCGTATTTAAGCTCTATAATGTTATGTAGACCATGTAATCGTATCATGGAAATACATGGCGCGTAATTGCATACGCTTGATAAATTTGAGATTTGAATAGTTTAACCCACACTCATGTACGCCACGTGGGCTTGCATCACACAGTATGACAAGCAATCGTATTTTAATCGCAGACTTGATCAATAATTACCAATTGTTATCGTAGTCTGACAAGGTATCTTATTTTTCAGAGGCACTTCGCGCAAGGACGATCGCCCACTGAAGCCACCAATGATTCCACGACACGCAAATTAAAACACGAGAAGGACGAGAAAAGTGATTTGGCTGCCATTAATTCAAACGAAAACAAACAACCCTTATTACCAGAAGACTCAAAAATTTCAGTCTCACCTCCAGCCATCAACTTGACAAGGAATCACACATTCGACGACTTCAGGAAATTTCAGTTCGGATTTCGTGACCCTGATGATGCACGCTCGCCTGAAGAAATGAAAAGCACGGGCGTTTTCTTAAAAAGTAGTTTCTCACAGCCCACTAACATCACGAAAACGTCATCCAGCGTCAAAACAACGCTTCTAGATCATGATTTTCTAGAGACGTGTGAGGCAATACACACCGTGACACCTCGGCCAGCCGCGGAGTCTGAAAACACTTGCCACTGTCGGTGCAATGAGTCTAATGGCCATTGCCATTATTCATTTACTCAACCCCATGACTTGAACGATTGTTCTGAGGATGAGAACCTATTGCTTCACTACGACGATCTGTCTGAAATAATTGGTGGTATTCCGTGTCAATGCTGGGCCCGTATTCCGCATCGTAAATACAAAAACCCCTTCCAAATCTGGGCACGAAAAATCGATGAGTATTGCCGTGGGGTGTTTCCTCTGCTCTTTGGAGATGCCGTTATTCATTTACTCAACCCTGCGACTTGAACGATTGTTCTGAGGATGAAAATCTATTGCTTCACTACGACGATCTGTCTGAAATAATTGGGGGTATTCCGTGTCAATGCTGGGCCCGTATCCCGCATCGCAAATACAAAAACCCCTTCCAAATCTGGGCACGAAAAATCGATGAGTATTGCCGTGGGGTGTTTCCTCTGCTCTTTGGAGTATTCAACATATTATACTGGACTTACTATCTTCAACGTTGAATAAATAAATGAATCGGGAGTAATATCGATAGCAGCGGATAGAATAGTAAAGCAGTTATGTCTATAATAATATGCCTATATTGTCCAATTATTGTCTATAATATTATTCTAATATTGTACGAGTATATCTTAGGATCTGATATACATAAGCTGTTTAAAATAGCGTTGTTTTTATTCTATCTTTGTAGCACACAAATTGGCGAAAATAAAAAGAAGATATTGAGAGATGGAATAGTTATTCACAAAAAAAAGTTTAATTTATCCGCCTGTGTAAAAGCGTATGATTTACGTATAAATGCATGTATTTTTTCTCTCATACTCGTTATTATCGAGGATTCTTTGGCTTTGTGTGTAGAATAATCACTAAGAGATATTTAATGACAAGTAAATTGTTTTTCAAGATGATAGAAAGATTTTTGAAAGCAGAAGTGTAAGTAAGGTATGAATGCAAATAACTCAAACTTCCTTGAAATAAATTTTTCCTGTGTCCAGCTTAAACTGGATTTGATTTACTTTTTTGAATGTACATAGATTAATTTTTTAAGCGCAACCTACACGATATAAGTTTCAATGTTTGAATGCTTCTGTAGTCTTAAAAAATTATCTTCTTCCATATCAAACGCACCTGCATGCCATTAATCCGTTTTTAAAGTAAGAAATGTAAAAAGTCTTTTTCACACTCCAAGTACTGAATGCCAGTAGCTTTGATATTGGAAAAATAGACTACTTTGAAAAGATAACTAGCTATTCTATCTCCTCCAAAAATGTCCAAGTTCATTGCATTGTTGCCATTGGAAATTGTACTCTGTGCAAATAATTCATTACTTCAGATTTTTAATAAAATACCTTCCATATTCAGAGTTGTTAGTATAAAAGACAACTTTTATAAAATTTGTAATGAATTTCTGAGAAAGAAATCGAGTCTAGTTTTTGAAATACCATGTGGAAATTTGGAGCAATTTCGCGCAGATAAGAGAAACTCCTAGTGGAGATTTTTTGGATTGGATTTCCTAGTGGATTGGAGTGATTTTTGTCTTAAAGAAAGGCTCGTGAATTGGTTGACTTCATATAATTGATTTAAAGGTTTTTGTTGCATAAAAAATACTGTACTAAATTATTTATTATTCAGTACAATTCGTGTTTTTAAAGCAGGTTTGAATTGAAATATCAAGAAGCGTTAGAATTTCAAATTTTCTAGCACGCATGTAAGTTTTACACAATTTTTCCCAGCAGTCTTTAGCTGAAATTACTTCAGCTACAATGTCTGCTGTAAATGAAATTTTCCAAACAGAAAGAATTTTCTCGCGTTGTTTAATTTTTTTAGGTGTTCTCATTTAAAATCCTCTGTACATTTTGTAAATTATCAATGTATGTATAGAAGAAATATATTTATGCCTAAAATAGCCGCAAATTTATATTGAGGTCTTTGATTTATGCGACGTTTTTAGCGCATTCTCTCATTTATGGAAAAAATGCACTATTGTGCTCTCCATGTCCGTCTGTCTGTCTGTCCGTCCGTCCGTGACCTCAAGTTTTCGTCGACGAGAAAATGCGCTCTCCGTCACTCACTGCAGTGAGTACTGAGTTATATTTTTTAGAGAATTTCTTTGATGTTTCTGAGCTTGCCATGAAGTGTCTAATCCCCGGATTTTTAGACGGACTTCCTTCCATGCCGGAACGTTCTGTGAGCCATCAAAGCTCTTTTGTAGTCGTACGTCCCTTAAGATGTTGCGATGCTAAGGCTTTTGTTCTTGAGTTTTTTTTTATCTGGTAGATGGAAAAATTGCTTCTCTGCGCTCTGTTTCAATTCCGTTTTTTGTTTAAGTTTGCGAGTCAAAATGGATTTTGTTGCGAGTTTTGTTTGCTTGCATATCCTTGTAGCGACCCTGGGATTTTTAACAATCTATATAGGAGCTTTAATTTTGATATTTATTAATTAAAAGTATATCATAGATTGCAATAATTTTAATATTGGATTAAAATTAGGCGGTAACGAGCTAAAGCTGAGATTTTGATGACGATTTCATGATAAACCACATCTCTTTTTTATACTTTCATTTCCTTACTTATTTTATTATTTATTTTATTTATTTATTTTATAACTGCTTGATAAAAAACTGAAGATCTTCCCTTTCCAAAAACAATGATAGTTGCACTTCAATTATTAGCGAATAAATGCTACGTTTTTAAAACGAAATTAAGCCATTTTTCAACGCACCTTAGTTGTTGTTGAACTATTACACCTGTAGAGACTTTGCTTGTAAGGTATTGCAGCAAAGAGCTCATGTTTGGCTCAATTATTGACTTATATTTATGAGCCATGAGTATCCAGCATGCTATATCACTAAATGTTGAATATTCGGAAAACTCTCAGTATATTTAATAGTTTGTAAAGCAAGTTTTCTTATTTTTTGCGCTGGGGATATATGAAACATTGCATTTGTATGATCTTATTGGTGGCATGCCAATTTTCCGCTTGATGCATTTAGTTTATACGTTTGACGAGATATTATTTGAAGGACATTTATAGCTTTGAAAATATAAAAATCCTTATTAATTGTTTTGGGTTTTTAGTGGATATCGGTCAGACTGACGCAGACAGTCTGACCGCAGACAGTTTGATAGCAGACATTAATTTCATCAATAATCAGCATTTCATTCAATATTCGGTCAGACATCACATCACTTACTGTACATCACTCTGTATATAGGAAATAGATCCATCCTACAGAATGATATCGCTCCCCTGATAAACTAAATCTATTTCATCCAGAGCATAATTTCCTAAGATCGACCTAATACAATAGAAATATATTGATTTATAATGAGTCAACCCAATTATCAAAGAACTATATATAATAAATATCGTTCCTTAATGAGTAAGGACTCAATTCCATACACTAAGCTATACAGAATTATATCCCTCTATAATGACTCAACTTAATTAAATTAGTTCTTTAGAACTAATTTATATTGTATATTAAAAGTAAAAAAAAAATTGAATGAATTTTTTCGTAACTAATTGTTATTAAAATACATGCAAAAAACAAAGAGTCTGACGAGTTTACTGTGAACGGAAAAGCGCAATCTCACAAGAAATGAGTGCAAATATTTTTAGCAGTTGAATATAACTCTTTCTTGATTGCTTTACACGTGGAAACGCTGAATTTTTTGGACATTCTATTCTTCGTGGTACATTAATATCTCCATTTTATTGTGCCGTTATGTCTGTACAGTGTTGGTGTTGGGCTTATTTATTGTGCAAGGTACTTGTTTTCAACAATATTTATAAATCATTGACACTTGTTTTCCCGGTAGTTTTGTTCGTTCCGAATAAAACTATATGTAAGTAGACTGCTTAGATTGCTGTGATTCAAGTTCAAAATTCGTTCAGGTCACAAATGCTTTATTATTTCAGCAGGACATGAGAAATTGAATCAATTTTAAGAAAATATAATGAAAATAACGGCGAAAAATCAAATTGGCAGCTGATGGTTGTTGCCCAATTAGCGACGAAATATTCACGGGGTGAATGAATTCCTAATTACTCTATAATCAGTCATGACATTTTCTGAGGCATTATTACAAACAAAACCAAAGCAAATGACGAAGTTATAAGAATTGTAAAATATTTTTCTATGATATATTATGGCATGGTGTTCCTTATCGTCTAGTTTGCATACATTGAATTTTTTCACTGGCAAAGTTTCAGTACAAAATTTACATTAAAACGATGATAAACTTTGAGTGAAAATTCCTAGCGGATTTTCAGCGTATAAAATATATGACGGCACCAGAAATTAATTGTGGATAATAATATATAAATAATGACACCAAGTTTACTGCATAAAACTTATCGGTAACTATACTAAATAAGATATGATGTGTAGGACAGGAGCTGTCCGGCCTAATATTTAATTAAGTCGCTGCTTCTTGGTTAGTTTTCCGAAATGCCAAGAGCTGTTCACCATAATATATAACCGCTACATTATCTACTGTATAACCTCATGTTAAAACTTCCATAGGATAACTGAAAGGATGAAGAGACGATATCTTATTATCCTTTTATCTATTTTAATGCTATAGGAAGCATAAATCTTATGTGACGTTCTCAAGGAAAGCTGGAGACTATATGTTCTAAGCTCCTTCTGGGCCTATACTTTAAAAAAAATTAAGAGATCGTAAGTTCATCAGCCAATCATTGACGGCCTTATCCAAGGTACGATGTGTGCATAATGAATCTTTTTTGTTCTAATATCCACAGTTCCAAGGTACGATGTGTGCATGATGAATCTTTTTTGTGTCTAATATCCACAGTTTCATGATACGACGTGTATATGATGAATCTTTTTTCCTCTAATATCCACAGTTTCAAAGACGATGAAGGAGCTGGAGCTGCGCTGGAAAAGTGAGGATGCCATCAAAATGTACCGCGACCTCCGCATGCCGCAGTACGAGATCAACGCAATACGACCTGTCTCTTATACACATCTAGATGTGTATAAGAGACAGGTCCTCAGGTGAGTGACCACCCTGCTTACCGTGTCCACCAAGTCCTCAGGTGAGTGACCAGCCTGCTTACCGTGTCCACCAAGTCCTATTGTGGCAACTACTGACTAGTCGTTGTGCTGATACGGTCTCTGCTCGTGTTTCCGCAGTGTGCCTTCTCCCTTCCTTGGCCCATACTTTCAAAAAAAGTTAAGAGATCGTAAGTTCATCAGCCAATCATTGACAGCCTTTCAAGCAAAATTCACCAATCATAGACAAGAAAATAGAGCGTAAGTACTTACGTTCACTTAGCGAATTTTGAAAGTATGGCCCCTGGACCGAATGTACTAGCCACCTGTTTTGTCACTTTGTTTTAGACTATTAGTGTCAAGTTCCTGATTTTAAAGTGCCCTAGTCTGTATCCAATAAAAGTGTTTTGAATCTCGGTGTTGACTGGAAAACTGTGTTTTGTTACTCCAATATAGTTCTTAGAGAACTGCTTGATATTACGCTCGTGCCCGACGTTCCGCCCTTTTTGTGGTGGCCATATTTGACGTTTGGAACGTCCGGTCACAACACTAATGTCCAATAACTATCTAACAATACAATTATAAAGTAATCAATATTCCTCAATTATACTCCAATTAAGCAAACAAATGCATAGCTTAATATAAAACAAAAACTATCGCTCGTCGCCCTCCCACTTTTCCCTCATTCCTCAATAAGGTGCGCCATTAATAACTCTAGTAAGGCTTCCTCTAAGCTGAATTAATTATTGAATAAAGTTTATTTGTTGGATTATAATCCTGAACCGTGATTATCCATCAGTTCCGCTGTGAGAGATGCTCGCTTCTGTTACAGATTATAGAATATGATGTGGGGGCTGATTTTAAGTATTAATATTGCAAGCAGATACGAGTAAATTTAATCTGTGTATGCGTCTTATTTATGTTTCGCCTTCGCGATTATGAACCATTATTTCAAATTAAACTCCTAAGTTCTATAAAAAAAGCACGTCACATTTTTCATTGTAAGAGTTACTCGATATCTCCTTAGTAAGAATTACGTTTCTAATCATTCAAATTAATGACCGTTTCAACTTTGGATAAAATTTACTGATATAAATTTCATGCTTGTTATGAAAGATTACTAAATTTCCCCATTTTTAGAATTTCGAGTGTCTGTAGAATGGATTGATATTGTAATTGTTGGCTAAACATCGTATTTTTCAATCTTTGTGCTCAAGGTTCAATCTTTTCTGTATTTTTGTCTCAATATTTTCTCTGTCTTTTCAATCAGAAGCCACGTGATTTTATTAGTTCTGAGTAGACAAATGAATATTTTTTCATTTTTTTGGTATCTTTTTGGTATTTTATAGCAGTTTCTGCTGATTTCGTTGAACTTGTTAACTCTAACGGCGAAACTTGTATTAGTGAGTAAACTTCACTAAGAGAAATCAATCTCTAGGTCTAGGAGCGTTT